>NW_027480828.1:5000-12500 GCF_051401765.1 Calliopsis andreniformis
TTCGTGTCGCTCCGGAACCGAATGTCGACGGAACGAAATGACAACGGTAGATCCTTATTCCTGGTGCTCGTGGCTCTCTAAAACCATACACTTGTTCTCCTCTGTCTCTTACCTGTGTCGAGATAATCGAGAATCATGGAGCGTTCGTGTCGCTCCGGAACCGAAAGTCGTCGGTTCGAAACGAGAACGTTAGATCCATATTCCTGATCGTTGAGGCACTCTAAAACTATTAGGCTGTTTTGCTCTCTGATGCCCGTGGACCGAGAGAACGTAGAATAACGGAGCGATCGTGTCGCTCCGGAGCCCGAGCGAAAAAATTCTAAGTCCCCGTTCGTGTCGCTCCGGAACCGAATGTCGACGGAACGAAATGACAACGGTAGATCCTTATTCCTGGTGCTCGTGGCTCTCTAAAACCATACACTTGTTCTCCTCTGTCTCTTACCTGTGTCGAGATAATCGAGAATCATGGAGCGTTCGTGTCGCTCCGGAACCGAAAGTCGTCGGTTCGAAACGAGAACGTTAGATCCATATTCCTGATCGTTGAGGCACTCTAAAACTATTAGGCTGTTTTGCTCTCTGATGCCCGTGGACCGAGAGAACGTAGAATAACGGAGCGATCGTGTCGCTCCGGAGCCCGAGCGAAAAAATTCTAAGTCCCCGTTCGTGTCGCTCCGGAGCCCGAGCGAAAAAATTCTAAGTCCCCGTTCGTGTCGCTCCGGAACCGAATGTCGACGGAACGAAATGACAACGGTAGATCCTTATTCCTGGTGCTCGTGGCTCTCTAAAACCATACACTTGTTCTCCTCTGTCTCTTACCTGTGTCGAGATAATCGAGAATCATGGAGCGTTCGTGTCGCTCCGGAACCGAAAGTCGTCGGTTCGAAACGAGAACGTTAGATCCATATTCCTGATCGTTGAGGCACTCTAAAACTATTAGGCTGTTTTGCTCTCTGATGCCCGTGGACCGAGAGAACGTAGAATAACGGAGCGATCGTGTCGCTCCGGAGCCCGAGCGAAAAAATTCTAAGTCCCCGTTCGTGTCGCTCCGGAGCCCGAGCGAAAAAATTCTAAGTCCCCGTTCGTGTCGCTCCGGAACCGAATGTCGACGGAACGAAATGACAACGGTAGATCCTTATTCCTGGTGCTCGTGGCTCTCTAAAACCATACACTTGTTCTCCTCTGTCTCTTACCTGTGTCGAGATAATCGAGAATCATGGAGCGTTCGTGTCGCTCCGGAACCGAAAGTCGTCGGTTCGAAACGAGAACGTTAGATCCATATTCCTGATCGTTGAGGCACTCTAAAACTATTAGGCTGTTTTGCTCTCTGATGCCCGTGGACCGAGAGAACGTAGAATAACGGAGCGATCGTGTCGCTCCGGAGCCCGAGCGAAAAAATTCTAAGTCCCCGTTCGTGTCGCTCCGGAGCCCGAGCGAAAAAATTCTAAGTCCCCGTTCGTGTCGCTCCGGAACCGAATGTCGACGGAACGAAATGACAACGGTAGATCCTTATTCCTGGTGCTCGTGGCTCTCTAAAACCATACACTTGTTCTCCTCTGTCTCTTACCTGTGTCGAGATAATCGAGAATCATGGAGCGTTCGTGTCGCTCCGGAACCGAAAGTCGTCGGTTCGAAACGAGAACGTTAGATCCATATTCCTGATCGTTGAGGCACTCTAAAACTATTAGGCTGTTTTGCTCTCTGATGCCCGTGGACCGAGAGAACGTAGAATAACGGAGCGATCGTGTCGCTCCGGAGCCCGAGCGAAAAAATTCTAAGTCCCCGTTCGTGTCGCTCCGGAGCCCGAGCGAAAAAATTCTAAGTCCCCGTTCGTGTCGCTCCGGAACCGAATGTCGACGGAACGAAATGACAACGGTAGATCCTTATTCCTGGTGCTCGTGGCTCTCTAAAACCATACACTTGTTCTCCTCTGTCTCTTACCTGTGTCGAGATAATCGAGAATCATGGAGCGTTCGTGTCGCTCCGGAACCGAAAGTCGTCGGTTCGAAACGAGAACGTTAGATCCATATTCCTGATCGTTGAGGCACTCTAAAACTATTAGGCTGTTTTGCTCTCTGATGCCCGTGGACCGAGAGAACGTAGAATAACGGAGCGATCGTGTCGCTCCGGAGCCCGAGCGAAAAAATTCTAAGTCCCCGTTCGTGTCGCTCCGGAGCCCGAGCGAAAAAATTCTAAGTCCCCGTTCGTGTCGCTCCGGAACCGAATGTCGACGGAACGAAATGACAACGGTAGATCCTTATTCCTGGTGCTCGTGGCTCTCTAAAACCATACACTTGTTCTCCTCTGTCTCTTACCTGTGTCGAGATAATCGAGAATCATGGAGCGTTCGTGTCGCTCCGGAACCGAAAGTCGTCGGTTCGAAACGAGAACGTTAGATCCATATTCCTGATCGTTGAGGCACTCTAAAACTATTAGGCTGTTTTGCTCTCTGATGCCCGTGGACCGAGAGAACGTAGAATAACGGAGCGATCGTGTCGCTCCGGAGCCCGAGCGAAAAAATTCTAAGTCCCCGTTCGTGTCGCTCCGGAGCCCGAGCGAAAAAATTCTAAGTCCCCGTTCGTGTCGCTCCGGAACCGAATGTCGACGGAACGAAATGACAACGGTAGATCCTTATTCCTGGTGCTCGTGGCTCTCTAAAACCATACACTTGTTCTCCTCTGTCTCTTACCTGTGTCGAGATAATCGAGAATCATGGAGCGTTCGTGTCGCTCCGGAACCGAAAGTCGTCGGTTCGAAACGAGAACGTTAGATCCATATTCCTGATCGTTGAGGCACTCTAAAACTATTAGGCTGTTTTGCTCTCTGATGCCCGTGGACCGAGAGAACGTAGAATAACGGAGCGATCGTGTCGCTCCGGAGCCCGAGCGAAAAAATTCTAAGTCCCCGTTCGTGTCGCTCCGGAGCCCGAGCGAAAAAATTCTAAGTCCCCGTTCGTGTCGCTCCGGAACCGAATGTCGACGGAACGAAATGACAACGGTAGATCCTTATTCCTGGTGCTCGTGGCTCTCTAAAACCATACACTTGTTCTCCTCTGTCTCTTACCTGTGTCGAGATAATCGAGAATCATGGAGCGTTCGTGTCGCTCCGGAACCGAAAGTCGTCGGTTCGAAACGAGAACGTTAGATCCATATTCCTGATCGTTGAGGCACTCTAAAACTATTAGGCTGTTTTGCTCTCTGATGCCCGTGGACCGAGAGAACGTAGAATAACGGAGCGATCGTGTCGCTCCGGAGCCCGAGCGAAAAAATTCTAAGTCCCCGTTCGTGTCGCTCCGGAGCCCGAGCGAAAAAATTCTAAGTCCCCGTTCGTGTCGCTCCGGAACCGAATGTCGACGGAACGAAATGACAACGGTAGATCCTTATTCCTGGTGCTCGTGGCTCTCTAAAACCATACACTTGTTCTCCTCTGTCTCTTACCTGTGTCGAGATAATCGAGAATCATGGAGCGTTCGTGTCGCTCCGGAACCGAAAGTCGTCGGTTCGAAACGAGAACGTTAGATCCATATTCCTGATCGTTGAGGCACTCTAAAACTATTAGGCTGTTTTGCTCTCTGATGCCCGTGGACCGAGAGAACGTAGAATAACGGAGCGATCGTGTCGCTCCGGAGCCCGAGCGAAAAAATTCTAAGTCCCCGTTCGTGTCGCTCCGGAGCCCGAGCGAAAAAATTCCAAGTCCCCGTTCGTGTCGCTCCGGAACCGAATGTCGACGGAACGAAATGACAACGGTAGATCCTTATTCCTGGTGCTCGTGGCTCTCTAAAACCATACACTTGTTCTCCTCTGTCTCTTACCTGTGTCGAGATAATCGAGAATCATGGAGCGTTCGTGTCGCTCCGGAACCGAAAGTCGTCGGTTCGAAACGAGAACGTTAGATCCATATTCCTGATCGTTGAGGCACTCTAAAACTATTAGGCTGTTTTGCTCTCTGATGCCCGTGGACCGAGAGAACGTAGAATAACGGAGCGATCGTGTCGCTCCGGAGCCCGAGCGAAAAAATTCTAAGTCCCCGTTCGTGTCGCTCCGGAGCCCGAGCGAAAAAATTCTAAGTCCCCGTTCGTGTCGCTCCGGAACCGAATGTCGACGGAACGAAATGACAACGGTAGATCCTTATTCCTGGTGCTCGTGGCTCTCTAAAACCATACACTTGTTCTCCTCTGTCTCTTACCTGTGTCGAGATAATCGAGAATCATGGAGCGTTCGTGTCGCTCCGGAACCGAAAGTCGTCGGTTCGAAACGAGAACGTTAGATCCATATTCCTGATCGTTGAGGCACTCTAAAACTATTAGGCTGTTTTGCTCTCTGATGCCCGTGGACCGAGAGAACGTAGAATAACGGAGCGATCGTGTCGCTCCGGAGCCCGAGCGAAAAAATTCTAAGTCCCCGTTCGTGTCGCTCCGGAGCCCGAGCGAAAAAATTCTAAGTCCCCGTTCGTGTCGCTCCGGAACCGAATGTCGACGGAACGAAATGACAACGGTAGATCCTTATTCCTGGTGCTCGTGGCTCTCTAAAACCATACACTTGTTCTCCTCTGTCTCTTACCTGTGTCGAGATAATCGAGAATCATGGAGCGTTCGTGTCGCTCCGGAACCGAAAGTCGTCGGTTCGAAACGAGAACGTTAGATCCATATTCCTGATCGTTGAGGCACTCTAAAACTATTAGGCTGTTTTGCTCTCTGATGCCCGTGGACCGAGAGAACGTAGAATAACGGAGCGATCGTGTCGCTCCGGAGCCCGAGCGAAAAAATTCTAAGTCCCCGTTCGTGTCGCTCCGGAGCCCGAGCGAAAAAATTCTAAGTCCCCGTTCGTGTCGCTCCGGAACCGAATGTCGACGGAACGAAATGACAACGGTAGATCCTTATTCCTGGTGCTCGTGGCTCTCTAAAACCATACACTTGTTCTCCTCTGTCTCTTACCTGTGTCGAGATAATCGAGAATCATGGAGCGTTCGTGTCGCTCCGGAACCGAAAGTCGTCGGTTCGAAACGAGAACGTTAGATCCATATTCCTGATCGTTGAGGCACTCTAAAACTATTAGGCTGTTTTGCTCTCTGATGCCCGTGGACCGAGAGAACGTAGAATAACGGAGCGATCGTGTCGCTCCGGAGCCCGAGCGAAAAAATTCTAAGTCCCCGTTCGTGTCGCTCCGGAGCCCGAGCGAAAAAATTCTAAGTCCCCGTTCGTGTCGCTCCGGAACCGAATGTCGACGGAACGAAATGACAACGGTAGATCCTTATTCCTGGTGCTCGTGGCTCTCTAAAACCATACACTTGTTCTCCTCTGTCTCTTACCTGTGTCGAGATAATCGAGAATCATGGAGCGTTCGTGTCGCTCCGGAACCGAAAGTCGTCGGTTCGAAACGAGAACGTTAGATCCATATTCCTGATCGTTGAGGCACTCTAAAACTATTAGGCTGTTTTGCTCTCTGATGCCCGTGGACCGAGAGAACGTAGAATAACGGAGCGATCGTGTCGCTCCGGAGCCCGAGCGAAAAAATTCTAAGTCCCCGTTCGTGTCGCTCCGGAGCCCGAGCGAAAAAATTCTAAGTCCCCGTTCGTGTCGCTCCGGAACCGAATGTCGACGGAACGAAATGACAACGGTAGATCCTTATTCCTGGTGCTCGTGGCTCTCTAAAACCATACACTTGTTCTCCTCTGTCTCTTACCTGTGTCGAGATAATCGAGAATCATGGAGCGTTCGTGTCGCTCCGGAACCGAAAGTCGTCGGTTCGAAACGAGAACGTTAGATCCATATTCCTGATCGTTGAGGCACTCTAAAACTATTAGGCTGTTTTGCTCTCTGATGCCCGTGGACCGAGAGAACGTAGAATAACGGAGCGATCGTGTCGCTCCGGAGCCCGAGCGAAAAAATTCTAAGTCCCCGTTCGTGTCGCTCCGGAGCCCGAGCGAAAAAATTCTAAGTCCCCGTTCGTGTCGCTCCGGAACCGAATGTCGACGGAACGAAATGACAACGGTAGATCCTTATTCCTGGTGCTCGTGGCTCTCTAAAACCATACACTTGTTCTCCTCTGTCTCTTACCTGTGTCGAGATAATCGAGAATCATGGAGCGTTCGTGTCGCTCCGGAACCGAAAGTCGTCGGTTCGAAACGAGAACGTTAGATCCATATTCCTGATCGTTGAGGCACTCTAAAACTATTAGGCTGTTTTGCTCTCTGATGCCCGTGGACCGAGAGAACGTAGAATAACGGAGCGATCGTGTCGCTCCGGAGCCCGAGCGAAAAAATTCTAAGTCCCCGTTCGTGTCGCTCCGGAGCCCGAGCGAAAAAATTCTAAGTCCCCGTTCGTGTCGCTCCGGAACCGAATGTCGACGGAACGAAATGACAACGGTAGATCCTTATTCCTGGTGCTCGTGGCTCTCTAAAACCATACACTTGTTCTCCTCTGTCTCTTACCTGTGTCGAGATAATCGAGAATCATGGAGCGTTCGTGTCGCTCCGGAACCGAAAGTCGTCGGTTCGAAACGAGAACGTTAGATCCATATTCCTGATCGTTGAGGCACTCTAAAACTATTAGGCTGTTTTGCTCTCTGATGCCCGTGGACCGAGAGAACGTAGAATAACGGAGCGATCGTGTCGCTCCGGAGCCCGAGCGAAAAAATTCTAAGTCCCCGTTCGTGTCGCTCCGGAGCCCGAGCGAAAAAATTCTAAGTCCCCGTTCGTGTCGCTCCGGAACCGAATGTCGACGGAACGAAATGACAACGGTAGATCCTTATTCCTGGTGCTCGTGGCTCTCTAAAACCATACACTTGTTCTCCTCTGTCTCTTACCTGTGTCGAGATAATCGAGAATCATGGAGCGTTCGTGTCGCTCCGGAACCGAAAGTCGTCGGTTCGAAACGAGAACGTTAGATCCATATTCCTGATCGTTGAGGCACTCTAAAACTATTAGGCTGTTTTGCTCTCTGATGCCCGTGGACCGAGAGAACGTAGAATAACGGAGCGATCGTGTCGCTCCGGAGCCCGAGCGAAAAAATTCTAAGTCCCCGTTCGTGTCGCTCCGGAGCCCGAGCGAAAAAATTCTAAGTCCCCGTTCGTGTCGCTCCGGAACCGAATGTCGACGGAACGAAATGACAACGGTAGATCCTTATTCCTGGTGCTCGTGGCTCTCTAAAACCATACACTTGTTCTCCTCTGTCTCTTACCTGTGTCGAGATAATCGAGAATCATGGAGCGTTCGTGTCGCTCCGGAACCGAAAGTCGTCGGTTCGAAACGAGAACGTTAGATCCATATTCCTGATCGTTGAGGCACTCTAAAACTATTAGGCTGTTTTGCTCTCTGATGCCCGTGGACCGAGAGAACGTAGAATAACGGAGCGATCGTGTCGCTCCGGAGCCCGAGCGAAAAAATTCTAAGTCCCCGTTCGTGTCGCTCCGGAGCCCGAGCGAAAAAATTCTAAGTCCCCGTTCGTGTCGCTCCGGAACCGAATGTCGACGGAACGAAATGACAACGGTAGATCCTTATTCCTGG
>NW_027480828.1:17500-22500 GCF_051401765.1 Calliopsis andreniformis
GGGCCCGCCGGGCAAAACTCAACTCCAAGGTACCTCCACTCCGCAGTGGATGTTAGCTGCGGAATGAAGATACCCTCCCCAAGATGAAATGTGGGGGTAGTAACGATTTTAATCTTTTTGAGCTTGCCCGACGGTACCAGTGACAACACGGAGCACTTTTGGGCATTGAAATATAGCCCATGCTCCCTCGCCCTGTCCTCCACCACGCGCAGCGTCTTCTGCATTCCCCACTCGGAGCCGGCAAATAGTAGGATGTCGTCAGCATACGCAAGCGCATTTAGACGACACCCACCAAGTTCGAATCCGACGTCAGTTGGGACCCGCCCCAGCATGTCGTCCACTACCAAGCAGAACAACAGCGGGGACAGGGGGTCTCCCTGCCTGACGCCTCTGCCGATTCTGTAGAGCCCCGACCTCTGCCCGCGCACCTCAAACACGGTACTGCTGCTCGCATACAGGCGTAGAACGTAATCCCTGAACTTTTCCGGCACCCCCGCGTTGTCCAAGACCCCCGCAATGGCATGGTGGCTCACCGTATCAAAGGCCTTCGCGACGTCCAGGGAGGCAATGTGCAGAACACGCAATCTGCTGCGGGCCTCACATATGGATGCGGCAAAAGAGTCATAGTTACTCCCGCCGTTTACCCGCGCTTTTTTGAATTTCTTCACGTTGACATTCAGAGCACTGGGCAGAAATCACATTGCGTCAACACCCGCGGGGGCCATCGCAATGCTTTGTTTTAATTAGACAGTCGGATTCCCCTGGTCCGTGCCAGTTCTGAGCCGAGCGTTGAATGGCGGCCGAAGAAACGACACGCGACGGCTGAACCGACGCGGAAGCCTCGCAGCAAGGAAGATCCGCGGGAGGCCAAGGCACGGGACCGAGTTCGGATCCCAGGACGTCGACCGAAGTCTAAGACCCTTCACCTCGCCCAGGCCCGGCACGTCAGCCAGACCCGCTTCCCGACCAAGCCCGACACGCCCCGCTCCTCAGAGCCAATCCTTATTCCGAAGTTACGGATCCAATTTGCCGACTTCCCTTACCTACATTAATCTATCGACTAGAGGCTCTTGACCTTGGAGACCTGCTGCGGATATGGGTACGAACCGGCGCGAGACCTCCCGTGGCCCTCTCCTGGATTTTCAAGGTCCGAGGGGAATATCCAGACACCGCAGCAACTGCGGTGCTCTTCGCGTTCCGAACCCTATCTCCTTGCTAGAAGTTTCCAGGGAACTCGAACGCTTATACAGAAAAGAAAACTCTTCCCAGATCTCCCGACGGCTTCTCCAGGTCATTTTGGGTTACCCCGACGAACACTCAATGAGGGCCCGGATGTTAAACGGTTCCGCTGCCGGGTTCCGGAATAGCAACCGGATTCCCTTTCGCCCAACGTGTGTGTGTCTCTTTTTTTTATCTTTCAATTTATCTCTTTGTATAATAATATGTTTGCAGACATTGATTTTAGGACACCACATTTGCATAGGATTTCTCTTAGGGCTTAGGATCGACTGACTCGTGTGCAACGGCTGTTCACACGAAACCCTTCTCCACGTCAGTCCTCCAGGGTCTCGCTAGAGTATTTGCTACTACCACCAAGATCTGCACCGACGGCGGCTCCAGGCAGGCTCACGCCCAGACCCTTCTGCGCACACCGCCGCGACCCTCCTACTCGTCAGGGCTTCATGGAGGACGGTCACCAGTAATGGCACCGTCCCTCCCCACTTGCCGCTGACGGCAGAGTATAGGCGCGACGCTTCAGCGCCATCCATTTTCAGGGCTAGTTGCTTCGGCAGGTGAGTTGTTACACACTCCTTAGCGGATTCCGACTTCCATGGCCACCGTCCTGCTGTCTTAAGCAACCAACGCCTTTCATGGTATCCCATAAACGTCGACTTAGGCGCCTTAACTCTGCGTTTGGTTCATCCCACAGCGCCAGTTCTGCTTACCAAAATTGGCCCACTTGGCACTCTAATCCGAAATCTCGTGGCTTCAATGAACCAAGCAAGCCAGAGATCTCACCCATTTAAAGTTTGAGAATAGGTTGAGGTCGTTTCGGCCCCAAGGCCTCTAATCATTCGCTTTACCAGATGAGACTCGACGCGTCCCCGAAGGAACGGAGGAGTGAGTGCCAGCTATCCTGAGGGAAACTTCGGAGGGAACCAGCTACTAGATGGTTCGATTAGTCTTTCGCCCCTATACCTAGTTCCAGCGATCGATTTGCACGTCAGAATCGCTACGGACCTCCATCAGGGTTTCCCCTGACTTCGTCCTGACCAGGCATAGTTCACCATCTTTCGGGTACCAACGTGTACGCTCTAGGTGCGCCTCTTCTCGCAATGAGAACGAGACGCCCCGGGAGTGCGGAGCACTATGCAGCGCCCATCCTCCCTCGGCCGACGCAAAGGACGACCTTCACTTTCATTTCGCCTTTAGGTTTACTCATCCCAATGACTCGCGCACATGTTAGGCTCCTTGGTCCGTGTTTCAAGACGGGTCCTGAGAGTACCCAAAGCAATAGCGCCGCCGACAGGTAATTCAAAGCTTGGCCAGTCCGAGGGCTCCGCCGGCTAACAGCTGGCCAGGCCCGTGAACGGGAAAGACGTCCGTACCACAGGGCAAACAAAGCTGACCGAGCTTGCGGCGGGCCTGACGCACCGTTCGAATGAGAAGACTGGTTGCGGCCCGATACCATCTGGGGGAACACCGTCGCGCAGCCGGTCGGGTCACCGAGGGTCCGTCGCGCACGCACAAGGCGACGCAACGGTCTAACCGCCCGGGCCGTAGACCGACACGCAACGGGTCGCGACGTCCTACTAGGGGAGAAGTGCACGTCTACGTAGCCGGAACGTTCGCCGTTGGCCGTAACATCCGTGCGCCCTCCTTGCGGAAAAGCGACGGACACCCCTTTCGGGGTTTCGCGCACCAACGGGAGCCAGCATTTGTCGACGATGAATCTCCCCTTTCGAACTTTTGGGTTTCTCAGGTTTACCCCTGAACGGTTTCACGTACTCTTGAACTCTCTCTTCAAAGTTCTTTTCAACTTTCCCTCACGGTACTTGTTCGCTATCGGTCTCGTGGTTGTATTTAGCCTTAGATGGAGTTTACCACCCACTTAGGGCTGCATTCTCAAGCAACCCGACTCTAAGGAGAGACCCTCCCGAGACGCGCACCGGTCGCTACGGGCCTGGCACCCTCTATGGGTAAATGGCCCCATTCAAGATGGACTTGGACGCGATGCAACGTCACGGGATAAACGGATCCTCCCGAACACTACATTTCCCTGCGGCAGTACCGCGGGATTCAGTGCTGGGCTCTTTCCTGTTCGCTCGCCGCTACTAAGGAAATCCTTGTTAGTTTCTTTTCCTCCGCTTAGTAATATGCTTAAATTCAGCGGGTAATCTCGCCTACTCTGAGGTCGTCGTATACGTGTTAAATATATCACACACGTAGAGTGATATATTTTATATATGTGTAAAAATGACGAAAGAAGCTGTGGCGTAATCCTCGTACAACGGGGGCACACAACCGAGAGAAGCGGACCAGGCAGAGTGTGTGAACGAATGTTACGAGAAATGGGAAATGAGAGAGAGACTTGAGATCATGTTCGATGCGTCGTCCCAACTTCGCCGTGTGCCTTCGGAATATGTTGTCGTAACGCAACAGCAGCGTTTCCAAAGGTAAGGAAGCTCCTCGTAATTCGCCAGAAGTGATCAGCGGAAAGTAAGTCACATCGTCCTTAATGCGCCACACCAAAGCATCTTCGCGTCTCGTTTAATTCGATCTAAAGGAGAGAGACTCTCGCCAGGCGACTGCCGGTATGGTTTAACGCCCGTCCGCTTGCTTTTTGTATAGCTTTCGTGGACTGGACGACCGGACTTGACGCGCGGTCTCTCTCGGCGATCGACTAACGCGAAGACATGGGGCGACCGGACGCTGCTACCTTTCCACCTCCTCCTTCTAGGAGAGAAGTCATCCCTATGTGATGAGTCATATATATGGCGGCTGTGTAAGCCTCGCCAAAGAGGATTCAGGATACAGAAACAAGTTGTAGTACAACACAACACATTCACGGAGCCACAAACGACTCGACCGAAACGTGGCCGGGGAAGATGCATCCCGGAACTTCATCGTTTCGACGAATGAGTGCCTCCTTTTCGCGTTGTTCCTGCAACAAGACGATCCCTCTAGAATCCCTGGGGCTCTGTTTCTCGTCATACATTTCTTCACCACACTACACGGGTGGGGTATACGCGATCTCGTGTTCATGCTCACTCGCACACCCTTTCATTGTCCTTCTCTGTAGTCTCACGACAAACTCTCTTGTGTGTCGTTGCGGGTTACGCACGCCTCTTTCTTACACGCATCATTTCAGACTACGTCGGGAGCGCGGATGAAAACTCGCACGAAAAGCGAACGCTGTCTGTTAACAATCACGAGGGTATTTGGCGAGACACGGAGGCTGGTCGATGATCGTACGTCCGCGCGCTTGCGTCCGGAGCGGTGCACATACACACACGGGCGGTCGACAAATTAAGCGACTCACGACGCCGTGTGAAAATTAGCACTCACGCAAGTCCGGAACGACAAAGCAACGACGATGACGACGATGTCTCCAGTCATCTGCCGCGTACACACAACCTTCTTCCCTCCATGACGTCTAGAGCGTATTCTCGCTTGTTTTCGTGCGACCGCGGCAAACGCCGACGAACGGTCCAACAATCGCTCGTACGTGACACCGAGATGCCAACGTAAGCAGTCTTAAGGTTACGTGAACGACCCTCAGCCAGGCGTGGTCCAGGAATTGTATCCGTGGACCGCAATGTGCGTTCGAAATGTCGATGTTCATGTGTCCTGCAGTTCACACGTTGACGCGCAATTAGCTGCGTTCTTCATCGACCCACGAGCCAAGTGATCCACCGTTCAGGGTTGTATTTTAATATTCTGTGTTCATGTATATATATATATCATACTCGTATATAGTTCTCGGGTTCGGAAGAATC
>NW_027480828.1:27500-30000 GCF_051401765.1 Calliopsis andreniformis
GACCGACGCTTCTCTTATAGATACCGAGTGGCCGGCCGAGAGGCCGGCGACGGCCGACCGTAGCCGCGCGGCCTTACGGTGGGAACTCGCCGCGCGTGCAGCACTCCCGGCCGGTACGCTGCCACTTAGACTCGGCAGATGAACACGTACACGTACGAGGTCGTATAAAAGTAACTTAATACTAAACTGCGGACATTATACTGCTATAATCACAAACTTTCAACATGTTTCAACCACATATTTTAAGACTATATACATACAGATATAGCAATATTGAAAATATTCTAAGTCCCCGTTCGTGTCGCTCCGGAACCGAATGTCGACGGAACGAAATGACAACGGTAGATCCTTATTCCTGGTGCTCGTGGCTCTCTAAAACCATACACTTGTTCTCCTCTGTCTCTTACCTGTGTCGAGATAATCGAGAATCATGGAGCGTTCGTGTCGCTCCGGAACCGAAAGTCGTCGGTTCGAAACGAGAACGTTAGATCCATATTCCTGATCGTTGAGGCACTCTAAAACTATTAGGCTGTTTTGCTCTCTGATGCCCGTGGACCGAGAGAACGTAGAATAACGGAGCGATCGTGTCGCTCCGGAGCCCGAGCGAAAAAATTCTAAGTCCCCGTTCGTGTCGCTCCGGAGCCCGAGCGAAAAAATTCTAAGTCCCCGTTCGTGTCGCTCCGGAACCGAATGTCGACGGAACGAAATGACAACGGTAGATCCTTATTCCTGGTGCTCGTGGCTCTCTAAAACCATACACTTGTTCTCCTCTGTCTCTTACCTGTGTCGAGATAATCGAGAATCATGGAGCGTTCGTGTCGCTCCGGAACCGAAAGTCGTCGGTTCGAAACGAGAACGTTAGATCCATATTCCTGATCGTTGAGGCACTCTAAAACTATTAGGCTGTTTTGCTCTCTGATGCCCGTGGACCGAGAGAACGTAGAATAACGGAGCGATCGTGTCGCTCCGGAGCCCGAGCGAAAAAATTCTAAGTCCCCGTTCGTGTCGCTCCGGAGCCCGAGCGAAAAAATTCTAAGTCCCCGTTCGTGTCGCTCCGGAACCGAATGTCGACGGAACGAAATGACAACGGTAGATCCTTATTCCTGGTGCTCGTGGCTCTCTAAAACCATACACTTGTTCTCCTCTGTCTCTTACCTGTGTCGAGATAATCGAGAATCATGGAGCGTTCGTGTCGCTCCGGAACCGAAAGTCGTCGGTTCGAAACGAGAACGTTAGATCCATATTCCTGATCGTTGAGGCACTCTAAAACTATTAGGCTGTTTTGCTCTCTGATGCCCGTGGACCGAGAGAACGTAGAATAACGGAGCGATCGTGTCGCTCCGGAGCCCGAGCGAAAAAATTCTAAGTCCCCGTTCGTGTCGCTCCGGAACCGAATGTCGACGGAACGAAATGACAACGGTAGATCCTTATTCCTGGTGCTCGTGGCTCTCTAAAACCATACACTTGTTCTCCTCTGTCTCTTACCTGTGTCGAGATAATCGAGAATCATGGAGCGTTCGTGTCGCTCCGGAACCGAAAGTCGTCGGTTCGAAACGAGAACGTTAGATCCATATTCCTGATCGTTGAGGCACTCTAAAACTATTAGGCTGTTTTGCTCTCTGATGCCCGTGGACCGAGAGAACGTAGAATAACGGAGCGATCGTGTCGCTCCGGAGCCCGAGCGAAAAAATTCTAAGTCCCCGTTCGTGTCGCTCCGGAGCCCGAGCGAAAAAATTCTAAGTCCCCGTTCGTGTCGCTCCGGAACCGAATGTCGACGGAACGAAATGACAACGGTAGATCCTTATTCCTGGTGCTCGTGGCTCTCTAAAACCATACACTTGTTCTCCTCTGTCTCTTACCTGTGTCGAGATAATCGAGAATCATGGAGCGTTCGTGTCGCTCCGGAACCGAAAGTCGTCGGTTCGAAACGAGAACGTTAGATCCATATTCCTGATCGTTGAGGCACTCTAAAACTATTAGGCTGTTTTGCTCTCTGATGCCCGTGGACCGAGAGAACGTAGAATAACGGAGCGATCGTGTCGCTCCGGAGCCCGAGCGAAAAAATTCTAAGTCCCCGTTCGTGTCGCTCCGGAGCCCGAGCGAAAAAATTCTAAGTCCCCGTTCGTGTCGCTCCGGAACCGAATGTCGACGGAACGAAATGACAACGGTAGATCCTTATTCCTGGTGCTCGTGGCTCTCTAAAACCATACACTTGTTCTCCTCTGTCTCTTACCTGTGTCGAGATAATCGAGAATCATGGAGCGTTCGTGTCGCTCCGGAACCGAAAGTCGTCGGTTCGAAACGAGAACGTTAGATCCATATTCCTGATCGTTGAGGCACTCTAAAACTATTAGGCTGTTTTGCTCTCTGATGCCCGTGGACCGAGAGAACGTAGAATAACGGAGCGATCGTGTCGCTCCGGAGCCCGAGCGAAAAAATTCTAAGTCCCCGTTCGTGTCGCTCCGGAGCCCGAGCGAAAAAATTCTAAGTCCCCGTTCGT
>NW_027480828.1:35000-42500 GCF_051401765.1 Calliopsis andreniformis
ATGTCACTCTGCCTCTTGTTTCAAAATTCCATCGTTCTTGCCATTCTGCGATTAGAGTCTTTGTAAGCTTGTTGTTCTCGCTCCTGAAATCCACATCCATTGCTTCATGCTTTGGATTGAATTCGTAATTTTTCCACTTGACTTCTAGGTTTCGTTTAACTTTTGCCATAACACCTCTTCTTACTATTTCGAGGTCGATTGGTAGTATTCCAGCTAACACCTGGATAGCAACTGTGGACGTTGTCCTGCAACTCTTGGTCATCGTTAATAGTATTGCTCTTTGAGCTGCATTTACATGCCTGATCACATGTGGTTTTTGAACTTTGTCGTACCACACTAGGGCACCATAACTCAATATCGGTATGAATACCGCATTATAGAGTGTGTGAAGGGTTTTGCCTTTTATACCCCACTCTTGCCCGACCACCTTTCTCAGCACAGCCAAGAAGCTGACTAGCTTGTCTCTCGCATATTTTGCATGTGCACTAAAGTTTAGGTTCCTGTCCAGCAGGATGCCTAAGTATTTTACATGCTCAGCATGTTTTATTCCAACTCCATTTACCTTTACTATTGGTTGACGCTCTTTATCAAACTTCCCTTTCATCATCATAGCACATGTCTTTTTCTCTGAGACTTTCAGCTTATTAAAGGAACACCATTTGAGTATGATGTCCATTGCTTGCTGTCCAACTTTCTCAATCCCATTTCGATTTTTTGCTTTAACTGTTATTGCCAGATCGTCAGCATAGGCCACAACTTCAAGCTCTTCTTCCTCAAAGGTGTTCGTCAGTTCGTGCAATAAGGTGTCCATGCACCACACCCAGGCTTTTGGCCCAATGATTGAGCCTTGGGGGCATCCTTTCTCCATGACGCTTGATATTTCGTCATACTTGGACTGTATCTTCATGACTCGTTTTCTGAAGTAGCTTTTGATTAGTTCGACTAGTGTACTGCTACACTCTGTTCCTATTACTCTTCCTATTACTGCCTGCCACCAGAGGTTGTCGAAGGCACCCTCGATGTCAACAAATATTGCCATTACGTATTTTTTATCTGTGTTTCGAATTCCCTGCTTGAACTTAAGCAATGCATCTTCCGTGGACATGCCCTTCTTAAATCCGAACTGGCTCGGATGATCCATCCCCTTCTCAGTATAGTGCATGTCTATCCTGTCAACTATGATCCTTTCATATACCTTTCCAATTGAGGGCAGAAGGGCTATCGGTCTATAAGATCCGACGTCACCTCTGTCCCTGTCCTTGCTCTTCAGTATTATCTTTAACTTTGCTTCTTTCCAGATCTTCGGAAAGGTCGATTTATACAAACAGTTATTGAAAAGTGCCAGCAGCGTATGCGGATATTGTTTCTGCATCCACTTTATGAGTTCAGCCTTAATACCATCAAATCCTGGGGCTTTTCTGTTTTTGCATTTCTGAACTGCTACCTTTATCTCTTCCAGCTCAATAGGCCGTTCCATGTTGCAATTCTTATACTCTGCTATCTGTCTCCTCAGGCGTTTCTGCTCTACCACCTCGTTCTCTGCTGTATTGCCTTGCGGAACCACCTTATTCAAAACAACTTGCATCGTCTCCTTCCAAGACATAGTTACGTCTCCATCAGGCTTTGCGAGGGATGAGACCGGCTCATCTACCTTTAACTTGTCTCTTAAGACTTTGTAGACTATCCCCCAGGGGTCGTCGTTTCCTACTGTTGAGACAAAGTTTCTCCAGGAATCCTTTTTGCACCTTCTTATCATACCCGTATATTTGTTCCTCTCAACACGGAATCTTTCCCCTAGGTACTTCACTTCCTCCTGTATATTCATTCTTCTCGCCCTTGCCAGCTGTTTTTTGCAAGTATACATTTCCTTTCTTTGCCTAGACAACTCCTCATTCCACCAGGGAACTCGTAATTGCCTGTTTTTTATTTTTGGCATTGATCTCTCGCATAGGCTTTGTATTTTCTTCGTCAATGCTTTCGCAGCTATGTTTGGTTCCTTTTCCTTTAGTGACTCCACAAAACTGTCACTTATCTCTTCTTGAGCCAGTTCCAGCAACTTGTCCCAGTTGGCTTTCTTTAGGTTATACCCCACTTTTCCTGTGATCTTCCTGCAACCATGCTCGTCATTTTTGCCTTTGACCTGCACATTGATGAGGCTATGGTCGCTTATATTGCAGTCCGGCGACACTGTCCATGTTATCTCCCTGCTTAGTAGGTTTGATGTGACTAATGTCACGTCAATATTTTCTTGTCCTCGACTTGTAAAGAAAGTCGCATGACTGTCCTCACAGTTTAGTATATGCAGATCATTGGCACAAATAAATTCCTCCAGCACTTTTCCTCTATCATCAGTTTTCTTTGAGAACCATGTTTCCGAATGGGCATTAGCATCCATGGCAATTAACACTTTTTTGCCCCTCAATGCATTTAAAACCGTTTCCAGGTTTCTTAGAAACGGTTCAATGTCCAAGGAGCATTGGCAGTATACATTTACCACATATATCTCCTCAAACTGTGTTCTTATTTGTAAAACAAGATTGTGAGGAGTTTCTGCTATTTTGACTTGGAAGACTTCCAAATTCTTATTAATTATCACCGCAGCAACCCAAGGCGTTTCTGCATCCGGTTGTAACACCATCAAGCCAGAGGTGTACCCTCTGACTTTGCCCTTGAATGAGTAGGGCTCTTGTATGCATAATATGTCTATTGCCTCTTGTTCAACAGTTTTTAACAGGCTTGCTGCGGCCGCAATCGATCGTTGCGCATTTATTTGGCTAATTTTTAAGTCCAGTCTAGTTTAGACTTATATATATCTAACTGCTTAGAATATATTGGGCAATTTCCACTCCTCACCGAATGGTTGATTGCTGTCCTCTTGGCCCGAACGCAGTTAATACACTTTATCTCCTTTGACTTACAGTCCGCTTTCACGTGACCTTCGTCACCACACGTCTCACAGACGTGCTTTGGTGCACTACAAACTTTTGCTATGTGTCCATAGCCTTGGCATTTAAAACACCTCGTTATTCCAAAGTACTCTTTCACTCTGCTTGTGCTCCATGCTAAGTACACCCTTCCTCTATCGAGTAGCTCCTTATACTCGTTTGCAGGAACGTCCACTATCCAATTCGCTTTCCCATGCTTATTCTTGAACGCATGTCTGAAAACAATTCTTTCATCAAGGCACTTGATTTGTGCTTCACTCTTTCCCCGGAAGTTCTTGCTAAGCAATTCTTCCTTTAGTTCCTGCGGCGTAAGCTCAGAATCCACATCATATATAATGATTGATGGACTCAACTTTTTTGGCTCCTCTACCCTGAGATCAATATTGTTCAGCGACGAGCGCTTTAACATTTCAACGTCGTCTCTTCCATCTAACTCGACTATAAGTCCTCCCTTTCTCATCTGCCGTACGTTCCAGTAGATAGGGACAGAGGGAATCTCGTTAATCCATTCATGCGCGTCACTAATTAGATGACGAGGCATTTGGCTACCTTAAGAGAGTCATAGTTACTCCCGCCGTTTACCCGCGCTTTTTTGAATTTCTTCACGTTGACATTCAGAGCACTGGGCAGAAATCACATTGCGTCAACACCCGCGGGGGCCATCGCAATGCTTTGTTTTAATTAGACAGTCGGATTCCCCTGGTCCGTGCCAGTTCTGAGCCGAGCGTTGAATGGCGGCCGAAGAAACGACACGCGACGGCTGAACCGACGCGGAAGCCTCGCAGCAAGGAAGATCCGCGGGAGGCCAAGGCACGGGACCGAGTTCGGATCCCAGGACGTCGACCGAAGTCTAAGACCCTTCACCTCGCCCAGGCCCGGCACGTCAGCCAGACCCGCTTCCCGACCAAGCCCGACACGCCCCGCTCCTCAGAGCCAATCCTTATTCCGAAGTTACGGATCCAATTTGCCGACTTCCCTTACCTACATTAATCTATCGACTAGAGGCTCTTGACCTTGGAGACCTGCTGCGGATATGGGTACGAACCGGCGCGAGACCTCCCGTGGCCCTCTCCTGGATTTTCAAGGTCCGAGGGGAATATCCAGACACCGCAGCAACTGCGGTGCTCTTCGCGTTCCGAACCCTATCTCCTTGCTAGAAGTTTCCAGGGAACTCGAACGCTTATACAGAAAAGAAAACTCTTCCCAGATCTCCCGACGGCTTCTCCAGGTCATTTTGGGTTACCCCGACGAACACTCAATGAGGGCCCGGATGTTAAACGGTTCCGCTGCCGGGTTCCGGAATAGCAACCGGATTCCCTTTCGCCCAACGTGTGTGTGTCTCTTTTTTTTATCTTTCAATTTATCTCTTTGTATAATAATATGTTTGCAGACATTGATTTTAGGACACCACATTTGCATAGGATTTCTCTTAGGGCTTAGGATCGACTGACTCGTGTGCAACGGCTGTTCACACGAAACCCTTCTCCACGTCAGTCCTCCAGGGTCTCGCTAGAGTATTTGCTACTACCACCAAGATCTGCACCGACGGCGGCTCCAGGCAGGCTCACGCCCAGACCCTTCTGCGCACACCGCCGCGACCCTCCTACTCGTCAGGGCTTCATGGAGGACGGTCACCAGTAATGGCACCGTCCCTCCCCACTTGCCGCTGACGGCAGAGTATAGGCGCGACGCTTCAGCGCCATCCATTTTCAGGGCTAGTTGCTTCGGCAGGTGAGTTGTTACACACTCCTTAGCGGATTCCGACTTCCATGGCCACCGTCCTGCTGTCTTAAGCAACCAACGCCTTTCATGGTATCCCATAAACGTCGACTTAGGCGCCTTAACTCTGCGTTTGGTTCATCCCACAGCGCCAGTTCTGCTTACCAAAATTGGCCCACTTGGCACTCTAATCCGAAATCTCGTGGCTTCAATGAACCAAGCAAGCCAGAGATCTCACCCATTTAAAGTTTGAGAATAGGTTGAGGTCGTTTCGGCCCCAAGGCCTCTAATCATTCGCTTTACCAGATGAGACTCGACGCGTCCCCGAAGGAACGGAGGAGTGAGTGCCAGCTATCCTGAGGGAAACTTCGGAGGGAACCAGCTACTAGATGGTTCGATTAGTCTTTCGCCCCTATACCTAGTTCCAGCGATCGATTTGCACGTCAGAATCGCTACGGACCTCCATCAGGGTTTCCCCTGACTTCGTCCTGACCAGGCATAGTTCACCATCTTTCGGGTACCAACGTGTACGCTCTAGGTGCGCCTCTTCTCGCAATGAGAACGAGACGCCCCGGGAGTGCGGAGCACTATGCAGCGCCCATCCTCCCTCGGCCGACGCAAAGGACGACCTTCACTTTCATTTCGCCTTTAGGTTTACTCATCCCAATGACTCGCGCACATGTTAGGCTCCTTGGTCCGTGTTTCAAGACGGGTCCTGAGAGTACCCAAAGCAATAGCGCCGCCGACAGGTAATTCAAAGCTTGGCCAGTCCGAGGGCTCCGCCGGCTAACAGCTGGCCAGGCCCGTGAACGGGAAAGACGTCCGTACCACAGGGCAAACAAAGCTGACCGAGCTTGCGGCGGGCCTGACGCACCGTTCGAATGAGAAGACTGGTTGCGGCCCGATACCATCTGGGGGAACACCGTCGCGCAGCCGGTCGGGTCACCGAGGGTCCGTCGCGCACGCACAAGGCGACGCAACGGTCTAACCGCCCGGGCCGTAGACCGACACGCAACGGGTCGCGACGTCCTACTAGGGGAGAAGTGCACGTCTACGTAGCCGGAACGTTCGCCGTTGGCCGTAACATCCGTGCGCCCTCCTTGCGGAAAAGCGACGGACACCCCTTTCGGGGTTTCGCGCACCAACGGGAGCCAGCATTTGTCGACGATGAATCTCCCCTTTCGAACTTTTGGGTTTCTCAGGTTTACCCCTGAACGGTTTCACGTACTCTTGAACTCTCTCTTCAAAGTTCTTTTCAACTTTCCCTCACGGTACTTGTTCGCTATCGGTCTCGTGGTTGTATTTAGCCTTAGATGGAGTTTACCACCCACTTAGGGCTGCATTCTCAAGCAACCCGACTCTAAGGAGAGACCCTCCCGAGACGCGCACCGGTCGCTACGGGCCTGGCACCCTCTATGGGTAAATGGCCCCATTCAAGATGGACTTGGACGCGATGCAACGTCACGGGATAAACGGATCCTCCCGAACACTACATTTCCCTGCGGCAGTACCGCGGGATTCAGTGCTGGGCTCTTTCCTGTTCGCTCGCCGCTACTAAGGAAATCCTTGTTAGTTTCTTTTCCTCCGCTTAGTAATATGCTTAAATTCAGCGGGTAATCTCGCCTACTCTGAGGTCGTCGTATACGTGTTAAATATATCACACACGTAGAGTGATATATTTTATATATGTGTAAAAATGACGAAAGAAGCTGTGGCGTAATCCTCGTACAACGGGGGCACACAACCGAGAGAAGCGGACCAGGCAGAGTGTGTGAACGAATGTTACGAGAAATGGGAAATGAGAGAGAGACTTGAGATCATGTTCGATGCGTCGTCCCAACTTCGCCGTGTGCCTTCGGAATATGTTGTCGTAACGCAACAGCAGCGTTTCCAAAGGTAAGGAAGCTCCTCGTAATTCGCCAGAAGTGATCAGCGGAAAGTAAGTCACATCGTCCTTAATGCGCCACACCAAAGCATCTTCGCGTCTCGTTTAATTCGATCTAAAGGAGAGAGACTCTCGCCAGGCGACTGCCGGTATGGTTTAACGCCCGTCCGCTTGCTTTTTGTATAGCTTTCGTGGACTGGACGACCGGACTTGACGCGCGGTCTCTCTCGGCGATCGACTAACGCGAAGACATGGGGCGACCGGACGCTGCTACCTTTCCACCTCCTCCTTCTAGGAGAGAAGTCATCCCTATGTGATGAGTCATATATATGGCGGCTGTGTAAGCCTCGCCAAAGAGGATTCAGGATACAGAAACAAGTTGTAGTACAACACAACACATTCACGGAGCCACAAACGACTCGACCGAAACGTGGCCGGGGAAGATGCATCCCGGAACTTCATCGTTTCGACGAATGAGTGCCTCCTTTTCGCGTTGTTCCTGCAACAAGACGATCCCTCTAGAATCCCTGGGGCTCTGTTTCTCGTCATACATTTCTTCACCACACTACACGGGTGGGGTATACGCGATCTCGTGTTCATGCTCACTCGCACACCCTTTCATTGTCCTTCTCTGTAGTCTCACGACAAACTCTCTTGTGTGTCGTTGCGGGTTACGCACGCCTCTTTCTTACACGCATCATTTCAGACTACGTCGGGAGCGCGGATGAAAACTCGCACGAAAAGCGAACGCTGTCTGTTAACAATCACGAGGGTATTTGGCGAGACACGGAGGCTGGTCGATGATCGTACGTCCGCGCGCTTGCGTCCGGAGCGGTGCACATACACACACGGGCGGTCGACAAATTAAGCGACTCACGACGCCGTGTGAAAATTAGCACTCACGCAAGTCCGGAACGACAAAGCAACGACGATGACGACGATGTCTCCAGT
>NW_027480828.1:47500-52500 GCF_051401765.1 Calliopsis andreniformis
GAATGTGCGCGCTGCACATATCGAAAATCTGACACCTCTTGATATTTAGGCTTTCCATTCTCACGTAAGCCCGGCGCCCGCCTTAAAGACGGAACGTTTCGTTCAGTTTAAATAAACTCATTCGCTCGGACAAAGAGTTGATGCTCAGTAAGTACGAGTATACACGCTAGTGCATACAAGTCACCAACGTCCAAAGGACGATTACCACATAAGGGCCATTCGGTCTTAGACACCGACCCGTGGTCATGCTGTGTAGAGAAAGATCCGGAACGTAAACCGTTCGAAGACACTCGAGATACAAGATCCCGAGGAGCGGTGGACTGCTTCTCGACCGAGATCGTAGAATAGCCACGCGCCCAGCGATGCCTCGACCGGCACGCCCGGACCGACGCTTCTCTTATAGATACCGAGTGGCCGGCCGAGAGGCCGGCGACGGCCGACCGTAGCCGCGCGGCCTTACGGTGGGAACTCGCCGCGCGTGCAGCACTCCCGGCCGGTACGCTGCCACTTAGACTCGGCAGATGAACACGTACACGTACGAGGTCGTATAAAAGTAACTTAATACTAAACTGCGGACATTATACTGCTATAATCACAAACTTTCAACATGTTTCAACCACATATTTTAAGACTATATACATACAGATATAGCAATATTGAAAATATTCTAAGTCCCCGTTCGTGTCGCTCCGGAACCGAATGTCGACGGAACGAAATGACAACGGTAGATCCTTATTCCTGGTGCTCGTGGCTCTCTAAAACCATACACTTGTTCTCCTCTGTCTCTTACCTGTGTCGAGATAATCGAGAATCATGGAGCGTTCGTGTCGCTCCGGAACCGAAAGTCGTCGGTTCGAAACGAGAACGTTAGATCCATATTCCTGATCGTTGAGGCACTCTAAAACTATTAGGCTGTTTTGCTCTCTGATGCCCGTGGACCGAGAGAACGTAGAATAACGGAGCGATCGTGTCGCTCCGGAGCCCGAGCGAAAAAATTCTAAGTCCCCGTTCGTGTCGCTCCGGAGCCCGAGCGAAAAAATTCTAAGTCCCCGTTCGTGTCGCTCCGGAACCGAATGTCGACGGAACGAAATGACAACGGTAGATCCTTATTCCTGGTGCTCGTGGCTCTCTAAAACCATACACTTGTTCTCCTCTGTCTCTTACCTGTGTCGAGATAATCGAGAATCATGGAGCGTTCGTGTCGCTCCGGAACCGAAAGTCGTCGGTTCGAAACGAGAACGTTAGATCCATATTCCTGATCGTTGAGGCACTCTAAAACTATTAGGCTGTTTTGCTCTCTGATGCCCGTGGACCGAGAGAACGTAGAATAACGGAGCGATCGTGTCGCTCCGGAGCCCGAGCGAAAAAATTCTAAGTCCCCGTTCGTGTCGCTCCGGAGCCCGAGCGAAAAAATTCTAAGTCCCCGTTCGTGTCGCTCCGGAACCGAATGTCGACGGAACGAAATGACAACGGTAGATCCTTATTCCTGGTGCTCGTGGCTCTCTAAAACCATACACTTGTTCTCCTCTGTCTCTTACCTGTGTCGAGATAATCGAGAATCATGGAGCGTTCGTGTCGCTCCGGAACCGAAAGTCGTCGGTTCGAAACGAGAACGTTAGATCCATATTCCTGATCGTTGAGGCACTCTAAAACTATTAGGCTGTTTTGCTCTCTGATGCCCGTGGACCGAGAAAACGTAGAATAACGGAGCGATCGTGTCGCTCCGGAGCCCGAGCGAAAAAATTCTAAGTCCCCGTTCGTGTCGCTCCGGAACCGAATGTCGACGGAACGAAATGACAACGGTAGATCCTTATTCCTGGTGCTCGTGGCTCTCTAAAACCATACACTTGTTCTCCTCTGTCTCTTACCTGTGTCGAGATAATCGAGAATCATGGAGCGTTCGTGTCGCTCCGGAACCGAAAGTCGTCGGTTCGAAACGAGAACGTTAGATCCATATTCCTGATCGTTGAGGCACTCTAAAACTATTAGGCTGTTTTGCTCTCTGATGCCCGTGGACCGAGAGAACGTAGAATAACGGAGCGATCGTGTCGCTCCGGAGCCCGAGCGAAAAAATTCTAAGTCCCCGTTCGTGTCGCTCCGGAGCCCGAGCGAAAAAATTCTAAGTCCCCGTTCGTGTCGCTCCGGAACCGAATGTCGACGGAACGAAATGACAACGGTAGATCCTTATTCCTGGTGCTCGTGGCTCTCTAAAACCATACACTTGTTCTCCTCTGTCTCTTACCTGTGTCGAGATAATCGAGAATCATGGAGCGTTCGTGTCGCTCCGGAACCGAAAGTCGTCGGTTCGAAACGAGAACGTTAGATCCATATTCCTGATCGTTGAGGCACTCTAAAACTATTAGGCTGTTTTGCTCTCTGATGCCCGTGGACCGAGAGAACGTAGAATAACGGAGCGATCGTGTCGCTCCGGAGCCCGAGCGAAAAAATTCTAAGTCCCCGTTCGTGTCGCTCCGGAGCCCGAGCGAAAAAATTCTAAGTCCCCGTTCGTGTCGCTCCGGAACCGAATGTCGACGGAACGAAATGACAACGGTAGATCCTTATTCCTGGTGCTCGTGGCTCTCTAAAACCATACACTTGTTCTCCTCTGTCTCTTACCTGTGTCGAGATAATCGAGAATCATGGAGCGTTCGTGTCGCTCCGGAACCGAAAGTCGTCGGTTCGAAACGAGAACGTTAGATCCATATTCCTGATCGTTGAGGCACTCTAAAACTATTAGGCTGTTTTGCTCTCTGATGCCCGTGGACCGAGAGAACGTAGAATAACGGAGCGATCGTGTCGCTCCGGAGCCCGAGCGAAAAAATTCTAAGTCCCCGTTCGTGTCGCTCCGGAGCCCGAGCGAAAAAATTCTAAGTCCCCGTTCGTGTCGCTCCGGAACCGAATGTCGACGGAACGAAATGACAACGGTAGATCCTTATTCCTGGTGCTCGTGGCTCTCTAAAACCATACACTTGTTCTCCTCTGTCTCTTACCTGTGTCGAGATAATCGAGAATCATGGAGCGTTCGTGTCGCTCCGGAACCGAAAGTCGTCGGTTCGAAACGAGAACGTTAGATCCATATTCCTGATCGTTGAGGCACTCTAAAACTATTAGGCTGTTTTGCTCTCTGATGCCCGTGGACCGAGAGAACGTAGAATAACGGAGCGATCGTGTCGCTCCGGAGCCCGAGCGAAAAAATTCTAAGTCCCCGTTCGTGTCGCTCCGGAGCCCGAGCGAAAAAATTCTAAGTCCCCGTTCGTGTCGCTCCGGAACCGAATGTCGACGGAACGAAATGACAACGGTAGATCCTTATTCCTGGTGCTCGTGGCTCTCTAAAACCATACACTTGTTCTCCTCTGTCTCTTACCTGTGTCGAGATAATCGAGAATCATGGAGCGTTCGTGTCGCTCCGGAACCGAAAGTCGTCGGTTCGAAACGAGAACGTTAGATCCATATTCCTGATCGTTGAGGCACTCTAAAACTATTAGGCTGTTTTGCTCTCTGATGCCCGTGGACCGAGAGAACGTAGAATAACGGAGCGATCGTGTCGCTCCGGAGCCCGAGCGAAAAAATTCTAAGTCCCCGTTCGTGTCGCTCCGGAGCCCGAGCGAAAAAATTCTAAGTCCCCGTTCGTGTCGCTCCGGAACCGAATGTCGACGGAACGAAATGACAACGGTAGATCCTTATTCCTGGTGCTCGTGGCTCTCTAAAACCATACACTTGTTCTCCTCTGTCTCTTACCTGTGTCGAGATAATCGAGAATCATGGAGCGTTCGTGTCGCTCCGGAACCGAAAGTCGTCGGTTCGAAACGAGAACGTTAGATCCATATTCCTGATCGTTGAGGCACTCTAAAACTATTAGGCTGTTTTGCTCTCTGATGCCCGTGGACCGAGAGAACGTAGAATAACGGAGCGATCGTGTCGCTCCGGAGCCCGAGCGAAAAAATTCTAAGTCCCCGTTCGTGTCGCTCCGGAGCCCGAGCGAAAAAATTCCAAGTCCCCGTTCGTGTCGCTCCGGATTGCTGAGTCGAATTGTGTGCAAGTGCCAGCGGCGTAGTGTTTCTTCGGCCGTTGCGCAGTATTGCCGGCGGGGTATCGTTTCGTCGTTCGTGGTGTACGACTAGTGGAATATTTACCTACGTATAAATAATCTGCGCATGAATGGCGGGAGTATTTAACGGGTGCGTTCGATAGAGAATATGGTCAAGTACACGGTCGTATTGGTCCGATTTGTTTCAACGAGATTCCCTCTGTCCCTATCTTTTTTTTTCTATGTGGACGTTCTATACGCCAGCAGCGTATTGCTTTCTCGCCTACTGCGTACAAGTGCCAGCGGCGTATTGTTTTCTCGCCTACTGCGTACATGTGCCAGCGGCGTATTGTTTCGTAGTTCGCTGTGGCCGACTAGTCGGATGTTTGCGCGCTTATAAACAATGCGCGCAAACGCGGCGGGAACGCGCACCGCGCGCGTTCGATAGAGAATATCGTCAAGTTTACGTTGATATTGGTCCGATTTGTTTCAACGAGATTCCCTCTGTCCCTATCTTTTTTTTTCTATGTCGACGTTCTATACGCCAGAAGCGTATTGCTTTCTCGCCTACTGCGTACAAGTGCCAGCGGCGTATTGTTTTCTCGCCTACTGCGTACATGTGCCAGCGGCGTATTGTTTCGTAGTTCGCTGTGGCCGACTAGTCGGATGTTTGCGCGCTTATAAACAATGCGCGCAAACGCGGCGGGAACGCGCACCGCGCGCGTTCGATAGAGAATATCGTCAAGTTTACGTTGATATTGGTCCGATTTGTTTCAACGAGATTCCCTCTGTCCCTATCTTTTTTTTTCTATGCCGACGTTCTATACGCCAGCGGCGTATTGCTTTCTCACCTACTGCGTACAAGTGCCAGCGGCGTATTGGTTTCTCGCTTACTCCGTACATGTGCCAGCGTCGTATAGTTTCGTAGTTCGCTGTGGCCGACTAGTGGGATATTTACGGACGTATAAATAAT
>NW_027480828.1:57500-60000 GCF_051401765.1 Calliopsis andreniformis
TTCCTGTTCGCTCGCCGCTACTAAGGAAATCCTTGTTAGTTTCTTTTCCTCCGCTTAGTAATATGCTTAAATTCAGCGGGTAATCTCGCCTACTCTGAGGTCGTCGTATACGTGTTAAATATATCACACACGTAGAGTGATATATTTTATATATGTGTAAAAATGACGAAAGAAGCTGTGGCGTAATCCTCGTACAACGGGGGCACACAACCGAGAGAAGCGGACCAGGCAGAGTGTGTGAACGAATGTTACGAGAAATGGGAAATGAGAGAGAGACTTGAGATCATGTTCGATGCGTCGTCCCAACTTCGCCGTGTGCCTTCGGAATATGTTGTCGTAACGCAACAGCAGCGTTTCCAAAGGTAAGGAAGCTCCTCGTAATTCGCCAGAAGTGATCAGCGGAAAGTAAGTCACATCGTCCTTAATGCGCCACACCAAAGCATCTTCGCGTCTCGTTTAATTCGATCTAAAGGAGAGAGACTCTCGCCAGGCGACTGCCGGTATGGTTTAACGCCCGTCCGCTTGCTTTTTGTATAGCTTTCGTGGACTGGACGACCGGACTTGACGCGCGGTCTCTCTCGGCGATCGACTAACGCGAAGACATGGGGCGACCGGACGCTGCTACCTTTCCACCTCCTCCTTCTAGGAGAGAAGTCATCCCTATGTGATGAGTCATATATATGGCGGCTGTGTAAGCCTCGCCAAAGAGGATTCAGGATACAGAAACAAGTTGTAGTACAACACAACACATTCACGGAGCCACAAACGACTCGACCGAAACGTGGCCGGGGAAGATGCATCCCGGAACTTCATCGTTTCGACGAATGAGTGCCTCCTTTTCGCGTTGTTCCTGCAACAAGACGATCCCTCTAGAATCCCTGGGGCTCTGTTTCTCGTCATACATTTCTTCACCACACTACACGGGTGGGGTATACGCGATCTCGTGTTCATGCTCACTCGCACACCCTTTCATTGTCCTTCTCTGTAGTCTCACGACAAACTCTCTTGTGTGTCGTTGCGGGTTACGCACGCCTCTTTCTTACACGCATCATTTCAGACTACGTCGGGAGCGCGGATGAAAACTCGCACGAAAAGCGAACGCTGTCTGTTAACAATCACGAGGGTATTTGGCGAGACACGGAGGCTGGTCGATGATCGTACGTCCGCGCGCTTGCGTCCGGAGCGGTGCACATACACACACGGGCGGTCGACAAATTAAGCGACTCACGACGCCGTGTGAAAATTAGCACTCACGCAAGTCCGGAACGACAAAGCAACGACGATGACGACGATGTCTCCAGTCATCTGCCGCGTACACACAACCTTCTTCCCTCCATGACGTCTAGAGCGTATTCTCGCTTGTTTTCGTGCGACCGCGGCAAACGCCGACGAACGGTCCAACAATCGCTCGTACGTGACACCGAGATGCCAACGTAAGCAGTCTTAAGGTTACGTGAACGACCCTCAGCCAGGCGTGGTCCAGGAATTGTATCCGTGGACCGCAATGTGCGTTCGAAATGTCGATGTTCATGTGTCCTGCAGTTCACACGTTGACGCGCAATTAGCTGCGTTCTTCATCGACCCACGAGCCAAGTGATCCACCGTTCAGGGTTGTATTTTAATATTCTGTGTTCATGTATATATATATATCATACTCGTATATAGTTCTCGGGTTCGGAAGAATCCGAGACCCGCGCCTCCAACTAGCACACGGTCGATGGAGGTTCGGGCGTCGCGACACTTCGTCCGAACGAACGAAAGTGACGACACAGGGGTCTCTGGGATGCGGTTCCGCACGGAGACCGCCACGCAATTGCGAACGGTTCCCGTAACGGCCAGGCGTAGAGTACATTTAAAAACCTAGGATCAACCTGGAGAGTACGATGGAGCCGACGGGGATACCCCGATCAAGTGAACCACGTACATCCACGGTGTTCTCCTCTGAAACGACACCCCCCATTTTATTGTCGCAGCGCCCTGCACGTACGTATTCCCCTCCTGATTTGGATAGCCGATTAGAACGGACTTCGCAGCCGGCTTCGATCGGTCTTTCTCATCCCCTTAAATTCACACACAAATTCCATTATTCTTGGGAGTCAGACTCACGAAAGTCGAAGCTGTTAACAGCCGGTCCACAGTTGTTGTTCACACGGCAGGAATACGTACCCTACGGCCGCACATCGACGCGGGATACGTGTCGCGTCCTAGGTTACCCGGGCCCTCTCTTTCTCAAGAGAGGGTCCACATCCGCTGGACGGTTCGGAGAGAACAACGAGGTAAAGAGACGAAGAAACACCGGGAGCGGGATGCGAATGGGAAAACGTTTGCTTTCGCACTCGTGCGCTCATATCGGTTATTCTCCTTAACCTCTTCTTCGCTCGCTTTTCATTATTCCCACCGAAAATAGGAGAAACGGGCGCAGCCTCGCGCAAGCAGCTGGCAAGCACGCTCTCTCTCCTCTCTCTGCCGCGCGAGTATGCACCGTATATATTAGCGGCGG
>NW_027480828.1:65000-85000 GCF_051401765.1 Calliopsis andreniformis
GTGTCGCTCCGGAACCGAAAGTCGTCGGTTCGAAACGAGAACGTTAGATCCATATTCCTGATCGTTGAGGCACTCTAAAACTATTAGGCTGTTTTGCTCTCTGATGCCCGTGGACCGAGAGAACGTAGAATAACGGAGCGATCGTGTCGCTCCGGAGCCCGAGCGAAAAAATTCTAAGTCCCCGTTCGTGTCGCTCCGGAACCGAATGTCGACGGAACGAAATGACAACGGTAGATCCTTATTCCTGGTGCTCGTGGCTCTCTAAAACCATACACTTGTTCTCCTCTGTCTCTTACCTGTGTCGAGATAATCGAGAATCATGGAGCGTTCGTGTCGCTCCGGAACCGAAAGTCGTCGGTTCGAAACGAGAACGTTAGATCCATATTCCTGATCGTTGAGGCACTCTAAAACTATTAGGCTGTTTTGCTCTCTGATGCCCGTGGACCGAGAGAACGTAGAATAACGGAGCGATCGTGTCGCTCCGGAGCCCGAGCGAAAAAATTCTAAGTCCCCGTTCGTGTCGCTCCGGAGCCCGAGCGAAAAAATTCTAAGTCCCCGTTCGTGTCGCTCCGGAACCGAATGTCGACGGAACGAAATGACAACGGTAGATCCTTATTCCTGGTGCTCGTGGCTCTCTAAAACCATACACTTGTTCTCCTCTGTCTCTTACCTGTGTCGAGATAATCGAGAATCATGGAGCGTTCGTGTCGCTCCGGAACCGAAAGTCGTCGGTTCGAAACGAGAACGTTAGATCCATATTCCTGATCGTTGAGGCACTCTAAAACTATTAGGCTGTTTTGCTCTCTGATGCCCGTGGACCGAGAGAACGTAGAATAACGGAGCGATCGTGTCGCTCCGGAGCCCGAGCGAAAAAATTCTAAGTCCCCGTTCGTGTCGCTCCGGAGCCCGAGCGAAAAAATTCTAAGTCCCCGTTCGTGTCGCTCCGGAACCGAATGTCGACGGAACGAAATGACAACGGTAGATCCTTATTCCTGGTGCTCGTGGCTCTCTAAAACCATACACTTGTTCTCCTCTGTCTCTTACCTGTGTCGAGATAATCGAGAATCATGGAGCGTTCGTGTCGCTCCGGAACCGAAAGTCGTCGGTTCGAAACGAGAACGTTAGATCCATATTCCTGATCGTTGAGGCACTCTAAAACTATTAGGCTGTTTTGCTCTCTGATGCCCGTGGACCGAGAGAACGTAGAATAACGGAGCGATCGTGTCGCTCCGGAGCCCGAGCGAAAAAATTCTAAGTCCCCGTTCGTGTCGCTCCGGAGCCCGAGCGAAAAAATTCTAAGTCCCCGTTCGTGTCGCTCCGGAACCGAATGTCGACGGAACGAAATGACAACGGTAGATCCTTATTCCTGGTGCTCGTGGCTCTCTAAAACCATACACTTGTTCTCCTCTGTCTCTTACCTGTGTCGAGATAATCGAGAATCATGGAGCGTTCGTGTCGCTCCGGAACCGAAAGTCGTCGGTTCGAAACGAGAACGTTAGATCCATATTCCTGATCGTTGAGGCACTCTAAAACTATTAGGCTGTTTTGCTCTCTGATGCCCGTGGACCGAGAGAACGTAGAATAACGGAGCGATCGTGTCGCTCCGGAGCCCGAGCGAAAAAATTCTAAGTCCCCGTTCGTGTCGCTCCGGAGCCCGAGCGAAAAAATTCTAAGTCCCCGTTCGTGTCGCTCCGGAACCGAATGTCGACGGAACGAAATGACAACGGTAGATCCTTATTCCTGGTGCTCGTGGCTCTCTAAAACCATACACTTGTTCTCCTCTGTCTCTTACCTGTGTCGAGATAATCGAGAATCATGGAGCGTTCGTGTCGCTCCGGAACCGAAAGTCGTCGGTTCGAAACGAGAACGTTAGATCCATATTCCTGATCGTTGAGGCACTCTAAAACTATTAGGCTGTTTTGCTCTCTGATGCCCGTGGACCGAGAGAACGTAGAATAACGGAGCGATCGTGTCGCTCCGGAGCCCGAGCGAAAAAATTCTAAGTCCCCGTTCGTGTCGCTCCGGAGCCCGAGCGAAAAAATTCTAAGTCCCCGTTCGTGTCGCTCCGGAACCGAATGTCGACGGAACGAAATGACAACGGTAGATCCTTATTCCTGGTGCTCGTGGCTCTCTAAAACCATACACTTGTTCTCCTCTGTCTCTTACCTGTGTCGAGATAATCGAGAATCATGGAGCGTTCGTGTCGCTCCGGAACCGAAAGTCGTCGGTTCGAAACGAGAACGTTAGATCCATATTCCTGATCGTTGAGGCACTCTAAAACTATTAGGCTGTTTTGCTCTCTGATGCCCGTGGACCGAGAGAACGTAGAATAACGGAGCGATCGTGTCGCTCCGGAGCCCGAGCGAAAAAATTCTAAGTCCCCGTTCGTGTCGCTCCGGAGCCCGAGCGAAAAAATTCTAAGTCCCCGTTCGTGTCGCTCCGGAACCGAATGTCGACGGAACGAAATGACAACGGTAGATCCTTATTCCTGGTGCTCGTGGCTCTCTAAAACCATACACTTGTTCTCCTCTGTCTCTTACCTGTGTCGAGATAATCGAGAATCATGGAGCGTTCGTGTCGCTCCGGAACCGAAAGTCGTCGGTTCGAAACGAGAACGTTAGATCCATATTCCTGATCGTTGAGGCACTCTAAAACTATTAGGCTGTTTTGCTCTCTGATGCCCGTGGACCGAGAGAACGTAGAATAACGGAGCGATCGTGTCGCTCCGGAGCCCGAGCGAAAAAATTCTAAGTCCCCGTTCGTGTCGCTCCGGAGCCCGAGCGAAAAAATTCTAAGTCCCCGTTCGTGTCGCTCCGGAACCGAATGTCGACGGAACGAAATGACAACGGTAGATCCTTATTCCTGGTGCTCGTGGCTCTCTAAAACCATACACTTGTTCTCCTCTGTCTCTTACCTGTGTCGAGATAATCGAGAATCATGGAGCGTTCGTGTCGCTCCGGAACCGAAAGTCGTCGGTTCGAAACGAGAACGTTAGATCCATATTCCTGATCGTTGAGGCACTCTAAAACTATTAGGCTGTTTTGCTCTCTGATGCCCGTGGACCGAGAGAACGTAGAATAACGGAGCGATCGTGTCGCTCCGGAGCCCGAGCGAAAAAATTCTAAGTCCCCGTTCGTGTCGCTCCGGAGCCCGAGCGAAAAAATTCTAAGTCCCCGTTCGTGTCGCTCCGGAACCGAATGTCGACGGAACGAAATGACAACGGTAGATCCTTATTCCTGGTGCTCGTGGCTCTCTAAAACCATACACTTGTTCTCCTCTGTCTCTTACCTGTGTCGAGATAATCGAGAATCATGGAGCGTTCGTGTCGCTCCGGAACCGAAAGTCGTCGGTTCGAAACGAGAACGTTAGATCCATATTCCTGATCGTTGAGGCACTCTAAAACTATTAGGCTGTTTTGCTCTCTGATGCCCGTGGACCGAGAGAACGTAGAATAACGGAGCGATCGTGTCGCTCCGGAGCCCGAGCGAAAAAATTCTAAGTCCCCGTTCGTGTCGCTCCGGAGCCCGAGCGAAAAAATTCTAAGTCCCCGTTCGTGTCGCTCCGGAACCGAATGTCGACGGAACGAAATGACAACGGTAGATCCTTATTCCTGGTGCTCGTGGCTCTCTAAAACCATACACTTGTTCTCCTCTGTCTCTTACCTGTGTCGAGATAATCGAGAATCATGGAGCGTTCGTGTCGCTCCGGAACCGAAAGTCGTCGGTTCGAAACGAGAACGTTAGATCCATATTCCTGATCGTTGAGGCACTCTAAAACTATTAGGCTGTTTTGCTCTCTGATGCCCGTGGACCGAGAGAACGTAGAATAACGGAGCGATCGTGTCGCTCCGGAGCCCGAGCGAAAAAATTCTAAGTCCCCGTTCGTGTCGCTCCGGAGCCCGAGCGAAAAAATTCTAAGTCCCCGTTCGTGTCGCTCCGGAACCGAATGTCGACGGAACGAAATGACAACGGTAGATCCTTATTCCTGGTGCTCGTGGCTCTCTAAAACCATACACTTGTTCTCCTCTGTCTCTTACCTGTGTCGAGATAATCGAGAATCATGGAGCGTTCGTGTCGCTCCGGAACCGAAAGTCGTCGGTTCGAAACGAGAACGTTAGATCCATATTCCTGATCGTTGAGGCACTCTAAAACTATTAGGCTGTTTTGCTCTCTGATGCCCGTGGACCGAGAGAACGTAGAATAACGGAGCGATCGTGTCGCTCCGGAGCCCGAGCGAAAAAATTCTAAGTCCCCGTTCGTGTCGCTCCGGAGCCCGAGCGAAAAAATTCTAAGTCCCCGTTCGTGTCGCTCCGGAACCGAATGTCGACGGAACGAAATGACAACGGTAGATCCTTATTCCTGGTGCTCGTGGCTCTCTAAAACCATACACTTGTTCTCCTCTGTCTCTTACCTGTGTCGAGATAATCGAGAATCATGGAGCGTTCGTGTCGCTCCGGAACCGAAAGTCGTCGGTTCGAAACGAGAACGTTAGATCCATATTCCTGATCGTTGAGGCACTCTAAAACTATTAGGCTGTTTTGCTCTCTGATGCCCGTGGACCGAGAGAACGTAGAATAACGGAGCGATCGTGTCGCTCCGGAGCCCGAGCGAAAAAATTCTAAGTCCCCGTTCGTGTCGCTCCGGAGCCCGAGCGAAAAAATTCTAAGTCCCCGTTCGTGTCGCTCCGGAACCGAATGTCGACGGAACGAAATGACAACGGTAGATCCTTATTCCTGGTGCTCGTGGCTCTCTAAAACCATACACTTGTTCTCCTCTGTCTCTTACCTGTGTCGAGATAATCGAGAATCATGGAGCGTTCGTGTCGCTCCGGAACCGAAAGTCGTCGGTTCGAAACGAGAACGTTAGATCCATATTCCTGATCGTTGAGGCACTCTAAAACTATTAGGCTGTTTTGCTCTCTGATGCCCGTGGACCGAGAGAACGTAGAATAACGGAGCGATCGTGTCGCTCCGGAGCCCGAGCGAAAAAATTCTAAGTCCCCGTTCGTGTCGCTCCGGAGCCCGAGCGAAAAAATTCTAAGTCCCCGTTCGTGTCGCTCCGGAACCGAATGTCGACGGAACGAAATGACAACGGTAGATCCTTATTCCTGGTGCTCGTGGCTCTCTAAAACCATACACTTGTTCTCCTCTGTCTCTTACCTGTGTCGAGATAATCGAGAATCATGGAGCGTTCGTGTCGCTCCGGAACCGAAAGTCGTCGGTTCGAAACGAGAACGTTAGATCCATATTCCTGATCGTTGAGGCACTCTAAAACTATTAGGCTGTTTTGCTCTCTGATGCCCGTGGACCGAGAGAACGTAGAATAACGGAGCGATCGTGTCGCTCCGGAGCCCGAGCGAAAAAATTCTAAGTCCCCGTTCGTGTCGCTCCGGAGCCCGAGCGAAAAAATTCTAAGTCCCCGTTCGTGTCGCTCCGGAACCGAATGTCGACGGAACGAAATGACAACGGTAGATCCTTATTCCTGGTGCTCGTGGCTCTCTAAAACCATACACTTGTTCTCCTCTGTCTCTTACCTGTGTCGAGATAATCGAGAATCATGGAGCGTTCGTGTCGCTCCGGAACCGAAAGTCGTCGGTTCGAAACGAGAACGTTAGATCCATATTCCTGATCGTTGAGGCACTCTAAAACTATTAGGCTGTTTTGCTCTCTGATGCCCGTGGACCGAGAGAACGTAGAATAACGGAGCGATCGTGTCGCTCCGGAGCCCGAGCGAAAAAATTCTAAGTCCCCGTTCGTGTCGCTCCGGAGCCCGAGCGAAAAAATTCTAAGTCCCCGTTCGTGTCGCTCCGGAACCGAATGTCGACGGAACGAAATGACAACGGTAGATCCTTATTCCTGGTGCTCGTGGCTCTCTAAAACCATACACTTGTTCTCCTCTGTCTCTTACCTGTGTCGAGATAATCGAGAATCATGGAGCGTTCGTGTCGCTCCGGAACCGAAAGTCGTCGGTTCGAAACGAGAACGTTAGATCCATATTCCTGATCGTTGAGGCACTCTAAAACTATTAGGCTGTTTTGCTCTCTGATGCCCGTGGACCGAGAGAACGTAGAATAACGGAGCGATCGTGTCGCTCCGGAGCCCGAGCGAAAAAATTCTAAGTCCCCGTTCGTGTCGCTCCGGAGCCCGAGCGAAAAAATTCTAAGTCCCCGTTCGTGTCGCTCCGGAACCGAATGTCGACGGAACGAAATGACAACGGTAGATCCTTATTCCTGGTGCTCGTGGCTCTCTAAAACCATACACTTGTTCTCCTCTGTCTCTTACCTGTGTCGAGATAATCGAGAATCATGGAGCGTTCGTGTCGCTCCGGAACCGAAAGTCGTCGGTTCGAAACGAGAACGTTAGATCCATATTCCTGATCGTTGAGGCACTCTAAAACTATTAGGCTGTTTTGCTCTCTGATGCCCGTGGACCGAGAGAACGTAGAATAACGGAGCGATCGTGTCGCTCCGGAGCCCGAGCGAAAAAATTCTAAGTCCCCGTTCGTGTCGCTCCGGAGCCCGAGCGAAAAAATTCTAAGTCCCCGTTCGTGTCGCTCCGGAACCGAATGTCGACGGAACGAAATGACAACGGTAGATCCTTATTCCTGGTGCTCGTGGCTCTCTAAAACCATACACTTGTTCTCCTCTGTCTCTTACCTGTGTCGAGATAATCGAGAATCATGGAGCGTTCGTGTCGCTCCGGAACCGAAAGTCGTCGGTTCGAAACGAGAACGTTAGATCCATATTCCTGATCGTTGAGGCACTCTAAAACTATTAGGCTGTTTTGCTCTCTGATGCCCGTGGACCGAGAGAACGTAGAATAACGGAGCGATCGTGTCGCTCCGGAGCCCGAGCGAAAAAATTCTAAGTCCCCGTTCGTGTCGCTCCGGAGCCCGAGCGAAAAAATTCTAAGTCCCCGTTCGTGTCGCTCCGGAACCGAATGTCGACGGAACGAAATGACAACGGTAGATCCTTATTCCTGGTCTCGTGGCTCTCTAAAACCATACACTTGTTCTCCTCTGTCTCTTACCTGTGTCGAGATAATCGAGAATCATGGAGCGTTCGTGTCGCTCCGGAACCGAAAGTCGTCGGTTCGAAACGAGAACGTTAGATCCATATTCCTGATCGTTGAGGCACTCTAAAACTATTAGGCTGTTTTGCTCTCTGATGCCCGTGGACCGAGAGAACGTAGAATAACGGAGCGATCGTGTCGCTCCGGAGCCCGAGCGAAAAAATTCTAAGTCCCCGTTCGTGTCGCTCCGGAGCCCGAGCGAAAAAATTCTAAGTCGCCGTTCGTGTCGCTCCGGAACCGAATGTCGACGGAACGAAATGACAACGGTAGATCCTTATTCCTGGTGCTCGTGGCTCTCTAAAACCATACACTTGTTCTCCTCTGTCTCTTACCTGTGTCGAGATAATCGAGAGAATCATGGAGCGTTCGTGTCGCTCCGGAACCGAAAGTCGTCGGTTCGAAACGAGAACGTTAGATCCATATTCCTGATCGTTGAGGCACTCTAAAACTATTAGGCTGTTTTGCTCTCTGATGCCCGTGGACCGAGAGAACGTAGAATAACGGAGCGATCGTGTCGCTCCGGAGCCCGAGCGAAAAAATTCTAAGTCCCCGTTCGTGTCGCTCCGGAGCCCGAGCGAAAAAATTCTAAGTCCCCGTTCGTGTCGCTCCGGAACCGAATGTCGACGGAACGAAATGACAACGGTAGATCCTTATTCCTGGTGCTCGTGGCTCTCTAAAACCATACACTTGTTCTCCTCTGTCTCTTACCTGTGTCGAGATAATCGAGAATCATGGAGCGTTCGTGTCGCTCCGGAACCGAAAGTCGTCGGTTCGAAACGAGAACGTTAGATCCATATTCCTGATCGTTGAGGCACTCTAAAACTATTAGGCTGTTTTGCTCTCTGATGCCCGTGGACCGAGAGAACGTAGAATAACGGAGCGATCGTGTCGCTCCGGAGCCCGAGCGAAAAAATTCTAAGTCCCCGTTCGTGTCGCTCCGGAGCCCGAGCGAAAAAATTCTAAGTCCCCGTTCGTGTCGCTCCGGAACCGAATGTCGACGGAACGAAATGACAACGGTAGATCCTTATTCCTGGTGCTCGTGGCTCTCTAAAACCATACACTTGTTCTCCTCTGTCTCTTACCTGTGTCGAGATAATCGAGAATCATGGAGCGTTCGTGTCGCTCCGGAACCGAAAGTCGTCGGTTCGAAACGAGAACGTTAGATCCATATTCCTGATCGTTGAGGCACTCTAAAACTATTAGGCTGTTTTGCTCTCTGATGCCCGTGGACCGAGAGAACGTAGAATAACGGAGCGATCGTGTCGCTCCGGAGCCCGAGCGAAAAAATTCTAAGTCCCCGTTCGTGTCGCTCCGGAGCCCGAGCGAAAAAATTCTAAGTCCCCGTTCGTGTCGCTCCGGAACCGAATGTCGACGGAACGAAATGACAACGGTAGATCCTTATTCCTGGTGCTCGTGGCTCTCTAAAACCATACACTTGTTCTCCTCTGTCTCTTACCTGTGTCGAGATAATCGAGAATCATGGAGCGTTCGTGTCGCTCCGGAACCGAAAGTCGTCGGTTCGAAACGAGAACGTTAGATCCATATTCCTGATCGTTGAGGCACTCTAAAACTATTAGGCTGTTTTGCTCTCTGATGCCCGTGGACCGAGAGAACGTAGAATAACGGAGCGATCGTGTCGCTCCGGAGCCCGAGCGAAAAAATTCTAAGTCCCCGTTCGTGTCGCTCCGGAGCCCGAGCGAAAAAATTCTAAGTCCCCGTTCGTGTCGCTCCGGAACCGAATGTCGACGGAACGAAATGACAACGGTAGATCCTTATTCCTGGTGCTCGTGGCTCTCTAAAACCATACACTTGTTCTCCTCTGTCTCTTACCTGTGTCGAGATAATCGAGAATCATGGAGCGTTCGTGTCGCTCCGGAACCGAAAGTCGTCGGTTCGAAACGAGAACGTTAGATCCATATTCCTGATCGTTGAGGCACTCTAAAACTATTAGGCTGTTTTGCTCTCTGATGCCCGTGGACCGAGAGAACGTAGAATAACGGAGCGATCGTGTCGCTCCGGAGCCCGAGCGAAAAAATTCTAAGTCCCCGTTCGTGTCGCTCCGGAGCCCGAGCGAAAAAATTCTAAGTCCCCGTTCGTGTCGCTCCGGAACCGAATGTCGACGGAACGAAATGACAACGGTAGATCCTTATTCCTGGTGCTCGTGGCTCTCTAAAACCATACACTTGTTCTCCTCTGTCTCTTACCTGTGTCGAGATAATCGAGAATCATGGAGCGTTCGTGTCGCTCCGGAACCGAAAGTCGTCGGTTCGAAACGAGAACGTTAGATCCATATTCCTGATCGTTGAGGCACTCTAAAACTATTAGGCTGTTTTGCTCTCTGATGCCCGTGGACCGAGAGAACGTAGAATAACGGAGCGATCGTGTCGCTCCGGAGCCCGAGCGAAAAAATTCTAAGTCCCCGTTCGTGTCGCTCCGGAGCCCGAGCGAAAAAATTCTAAGTCCCCGTTCGTGTCGCTCCGGAACCGAATGTCGACGGAACGAAATGACAACGGTAGATCCTTATTCCTGGTGCTCGTGGCTCTCTAAAACCATACACTTGTTCTCCTCTGTCTCTTACCTGTGTCGAGATAATCGAGAATCATGGAGCGTTCGTGTCGCTCCGGAACCGAAAGTCGTCGGTTCGAAACGAGAACGTTAGATCCATATTCCTGATCGTTGAGGCACTCTAAAACTATTAGGCTGTTTTGCTCTCTGATGCCCGTGGACCGAGAGAACGTAGAATAACGGAGCGATCGTGTCGCTCCGGAGCCCGAGCGAAAAAATTCTAAGTCCCCGTTCGTGTCGCTCCGGAGCCCGAGCGAAAAAATTCTAAGTCCCCGTTCGTGTCGCTCCGGAACCGAATGTCGACGGAACGAAATGACAACGGTAGATCCTTATTCCTGGTGCTCGTGGCTCTCTAAAACCATACACTTGTTCTCCTCTGTCTCTTACCTGTGTCGAGATAATCGAGAATCATGGAGCGTTCGTGTCGCTCCGGAACCGAAAGTCGTCGGTTCGAAACGAGAACGTTAGATCCATATTCCTGATCGTTGAGGCACTCTAAAACTATTAGGCTGTTTTGCTCTCTGATGCCCGTGGACCGAGAGAACGTAGAATAACGGAGCGATCGTGTCGCTCCGGAGCCCGAGCGAAAAAATTCTAAGTCCCCGTTCGTGTCGCTCCGGAGCCCGAGCGAAAAAATTCTAAGTCCCCGTTCGTGTCGCTCCGGAACCGAATGTCGACGGAACGAAATGACAACGGTAGATCCTTATTCCTGGTGCTCGTGGCTCTCTAAAACCATACACTTGTTCTCCTCTGTCTCTTACCTGTGTCGAGATAATCGAGAATCATGGAGCGTTCGTGTCGCTCCGGAACCGAAAGTCGTCGGTTCGAAACGAGAACGTTAGATCCATATTCCTGATCGTTGAGGCACTCTAAAACTATTAGGCTGTTTTGCTCTCTGATGCCCGTGGACCGAGAGAACGTAGAATAACGGAGCGATCGTGTCGCTCCGGAGCCCGAGCGAAAAAATTCTAAGTCCCCGTTCGTGTCGCTCCGGAGCCCGAGCGAAAAAATTCTAAGTCCCCGTTCGTGTCGCTCCGGAACCGAATGTCGACGGAACGAAATGACAACGGTAGATCCTTATTCCTGGTGCTCGTGGCTCTCTAAAACCATACACTTGTTCTCCTCTGTCTCTTACCTGTGTCGAGATAATCGAGAATCATGGAGCGTTCGTGTCGCTCCGGAACCGAAAGTCGTCGGTTCGAAACGAGAACGTTAGATCCATATTCCTGATCGTTGAGGCACTCTAAAACTATTAGGCTGTTTTGCTCTCTGATGCCCGTGGACCGAGAGAACGTAGAATAACGGAGCGATCGTGTCGCTCCGGAGCCCGAGCGAAAAAATTCTAAGTCCCCGTTCGTGTCGCTCCGGAGCCCGAGCGAAAAAATTCTAAGTCCCCGTTCGTGTCGCTCCGGAACCGAATGTCGACGGAACGAAATGACAACGGTAGATCCTTATTCCTGGTGCTCGTGGCTCTCTAAAACCATACACTTGTTCTCCTCTGTCTCTTACCTGTGTCGAGATAATCGAGAATCATGGAGCGTTCGTGTCGCTCCGGAACCGAAAGTCGTCGGTTCGAAACGAGAACGTTAGATCCATATTCCTGATCGTTGAGGCACTCTAAAACTATTAGGCTGTTTTGCTCTCTGATGCCCGTGGACCGAGAGAACGTAGAATAACGGAGCGATCGTGTCGCTCCGGAGCCCGAGCGAAAAAATTCTAAGTCCCCGTTCGTGTCGCTCCGGAGCCCGAGCGAAAAAATTCTAAGTCCCCGTTCGTGTCGCTCCGGAACCGAATGTCGACGGAACGAAATGACAACGGTAGATCCTTATTCCTGGTGCTCGTGGCTCTCTAAAACCATACACTTGTTCTCCTCTGTCTCTTACCTGTGTCGAGATAATCGAGAATCATGGAGCGTTCGTGTCGCTCCGGAACCGAAAGTCGTCGGTTCGAAACGAGAACGTTAGATCCATATTCCTGATCGTTGAGGCACTCTAAAACTATTAGGCTGTTTTGCTCTCTGATGCCCGTGGACCGAGAGAACGTAGAATAACGGAGCGATCGTGTCGCTCCGGAGCCCGAGCGAAAAAATTCTAAGTCCCCGTTCGTGTCGCTCCGGAGCCCGAGCGAAAAAATTCTAAGTCCCCGTTCGTGTCGCTCCGGAACCGAATGTCGACGGAACGAAATGACAACGGTAGATCCTTATTCCTGGTGCTCGTGGCTCTCTAAAACCATACACTTGTTCTCCTCTGTCTCTTACCTGTGTCGAGATAATCGAGAATCATGGAGCGTTCGTGTCGCTCCGGAACCGAAAGTCGTCGGTTCGAAACGAGAACGTTAGATCCATATTCCTGATCGTTGAGGCACTCTAAAACTATTAGGCTGTTTTGCTCTCTGATGCCCGTGGACCGAGAGAACGTAGAATAACGGAGCGATCGTGTCGCTCCGGAGCCCGAGCGAAAAAATTCTAAGTCCCCGTTCGTGTCGCTCCGGAGCCCGAGCGAAAAAATTCTAAGTCCCCGTTCGTGTCGCTCCGGAACCGAATGTCGACGGAACGAAATGACAACGGTAGATCCTTATTCCTGGTGCTCGTGGCTCTCTAAAACCATACACTTGTTCTCCTCTGTCTCTTACCTGTGTCGAGATAATCGAGAATCATGGAGCGTTCGTGTCGCTCCGGAACCGAAAGTCGTCGGTTCGAAACGAGAACGTTAGATCCATATTCCTGATCGTTGAGGCACTCTAAAACTATTAGGCTGTTTTGCTCTCTGATGCCCGTGGACCGAGAGAACGTAGAATAACGGAGCGATCGTGTCGCTCCGGAGCCCGAGCGAAAAAATTCTAAGTCCCCGTTCGTGTCGCTCCGGAGCCCGAGCGAAAAAATTCTAAGTCCCCGTTCGTGTCGCTCCGGAACCGAATGTCGACGGAACGAAATGACAACGGTAGATCCTTATTCCTGGTGCTCGTGGCTCTCTAAAACCATACACTTGTTCTCCTCTGTCTCTTACCTGTGTCGAGATAATCGAGAATCATGGAGCGTTCGTGTCGCTCCGGAACCGAAAGTCGTCGGTTCGAAACGAGAACGTTAGATCCATATTCCTGATCGTTGAGGCACTCTAAAACTATTAGGCTGTTTTGCTCTCTGATGCCCGTGGACCGAGAGAACGTAGAATAACGGAGCGATCGTGTCGCTCCGGAGCCCGAGCGAAAAAATTCTAAGTCCCCGTTCGTGTCGCTCCGGAGCCCGAGCGAAAAAATTCTAAGTCCCCGTTCGTGTCGCTCCGGAACCGAATGTCGACGGAACGAAATGACAACGGTAGATCCTTATTCCTGGTGCTCGTGGCTCTCTAAAACCATACACTTGTTCTCCTCTGTCTCTTACCTGTGTCGAGATAATCGAGAATCATGGAGCGTTCGTGTCGCTCCGGAACCGAAAGTCGTCGGTTCGAAACGAGAACGTTAGATCCATATTCCTGATCGTTGAGGCACTCTAAAACTATTAGGCTGTTTTGCTCTCTGATGCCCGTGGACCGAGAGAACGTAGAATAACGGAGCGATCGTGTCGCTCCGGAGCCCGAGCGAAAAAATTCTAAGTCCCCGTTCGTGTCGCTCCGGAGCCCGAGCGAAAAAATTCTAAGTCCCCGTTCGTGTCGCTCCGGAACCGAATGTCGACGGAACGAAATGACAACGGTAGATCCTTATTCCTGGTGCTCGTGGCTCTCTAAAACCATACACTTGTTCTCCTCTGTCTCTTACCTGTGTCGAGATAATCGAGAATCATGGAGCGTTCGTGTCGCTCCGGAACCGAAAGTCGTCGGTTCGAAACGAGAACGTTAGATCCATATTCCTGATCGTTGAGGCACTCTAAAACTATTAGGCTGTTTTGCTCTCTGATGCCCGTGGACCGAGAGAACGTAGAATAACGGAGCGATCGTGTCGCTCCGGAGCCCGAGCGAAAAAATTCTAAGTCCCCGTTCGTGTCGCTCCGGAGCCCGAGCGAAAAAATTCTAAGTCCCCGTTCGTGTCGCTCCGGAACCGAATGTCGACGGAACGAAATGACAACGGTAGATCCTTATTCCTGGTGCTCGTGGCTCTCTAAAACCATACACTTGTTCTCCTCTGTCTCTTACCTGTGTCGAGATAATCGAGAATCATGGAGCGTTCGTGTCGCTCCGGAACCGAAAGTCGTCGGTTCGAAACGAGAACGTTAGATCCATATTCCTGATCGTTGAGGCACTCTAAAACTATTAGGCTGTTTTGCTCTCTGATGCCCGTGGACCGAGAGAACGTAGAATAACGGAGCGATCGTGTCGCTCCGGAGCCCGAGCGAAAAAATTCTAAGTCCCCGTGTCGTGTCGCTCCGGAGCCCGAGCGAAAAAATTCTAAGTCCCCGTTCGTGTCGCTCCGGAACCGAATGTCGACGGAACGAAATGACAACGGTAGATCCTTATTCCTGGTGCTCGTGGCTCTCTAAAACCATACACTTGTTCTCCTCTGTCTCTTACCTGTGTCGAGATAATCGAGAATCATGGAGCGTTCGTGTCGCTCCGGAACCGAAAGTCGTCGGTTCGAAACGAGAACGTTAGATCCATATTCCTGATCGTTGAGGCACTCTAAAACTATTAGGCTGTTTTGCTCTCTGATGCCCGTGGACCGAGAGAACGTAGAATAACGGAGCGATCGTGTCGCTCCGGAGCCCGAGCGAAAAAATTCTAAGTCCCCGTTCGTGTCGCTCCGGAGCCCGAGCGAAAAAATTCTAAGTCCCCGTTCGTGTCGCTCCGGAACCGAATGTCGACGGAACGAAATGACAACGGTAGATCCTTATTCCTGGTGCTCGTGGCTCTCTAAAACCATACACTTGTTCTCCTCTGTCTCTTACCTGTGTCGAGATAATCGAGAATCATGGAGCGTTCGTGTCGCTCCGGAACCGAAAGTCGTCGGTTCGAAACGAGAACGTTAGATCCATATTCCTGATCGTTGAGGCACTCTAAAACTATTAGGCTGTTTTGCTCTCTGATGCCCGTGGACCGAGAGAACGTAGAATAACGGAGCGATCGTGTCGCTCCGGAGCCCGAGCGAAAAAATTCTAAGTCCCCGTTCGTGTCGCTCCGGAGCCCGAGCGAAAAAATTCTAAGTCCCCGTTCGTGTCGCTCCGGAACCGAATGTCGACGGAACGAAATGACAACGGTAGATCCTTATTCCTGGTGCTCGTGGCTCTCTAAAACCATACACTTGTTCTCCTCTGTCTCTTACCTGTGTCGAGATAATCGAGAATCATGGAGCGTTCGTGTCGCTCCGGAACCGAAAGTCGTCGGTTCGAAACGAGAACGTTAGATCCATATTCCTGATCGTTGAGGCACTCTAAAACTATTAGGCTGTTTTGCTCTCTGATGCCCGTGGACCGAGAGAACGTAGAATAACGGAGCGATCGTGTCGCTCCGGAGCCCGAGCGAAAAAATTCTAAGTCCCCGTTCGTGTCGCTCCGGAGCCCGAGCGAAAAAATTCTAAGTCCCCGTTCGTGTCGCTCCGGAACCGAATGTCGACGGAACGAAATGACAACGGTAGATCCTTATTCCTGGTGCTCGTGGCTCTCTAAAACCATACACTTGTTCTCCTCTGTCTCTTACCTGTGTCGAGATAATCGAGAATCATGGAGCGTTCGTGTCGCTCCGGAACCGAAAGTCGTCGGTTCGAAACGAGAACGTTAGATCCATATTCCTGATCGTTGAGGCACTCTAAAACTATTAGGCTGTTTTGCTCTCTGATGCCCGTGGACCGAGAGAACGTAGAATAACGGAGCGATCGTGTCGCTCCGGAGCCCGAGCGAAAAAATTCTAAGTCCCCGTTCGTGTCGCTCCGGAGCCCGAGCGAAAAAATTCTAAGTCCCCGTTCGTGTCGCTCCGGAACCGAATGTCGACGGAACGAAATGACAACGGTAGATCCTTATTCCTGGTGCTCGTGGCTCTCTAAAACCATACACTTGTTCTCCTCTGTCTCTTACCTGTGTCGAGATAATCGAGAATCATGGAGCGTTCGTGTCGCTCCGGAACCGAAAGTCGTCGGTTCGAAACGAGAACGTTAGATCCATATTCCTGATCGTTGAGGCACTCTAAAACTATTAGGCTGTTTTGCTCTCTGATGCCCGTGGACCGAGAGAACGTAGAATAACGGAGCGATCGTGTCGCTCCGGAGCCCGAGCGAAAAAATTCTAAGTCCCCGTTCGTGTCGCTCCGGAGCCCGAGCGAAAAAATTCTAAGTCCCCGTTCGTGTCGCTCCGGAACCGAATGTCGACGGAACGAAATGACAACGGTAGATCCTTATTCCTGGTGCTCGTGGCTCTCTAAAACCATACACTTGTTCTCCTCTGTCTCTTACCTGTGTCGAGATAATCGAGAATCATGGAGCGTTCGTGTCGCTCCGGAACCGAAAGTCGTCGGTTCGAAACGAGAACGTTAGATCCATATTCCTGATCGTTGAGGCACTCTAAAACTATTAGGCTGTTTTGCTCTCTGATGCCCGTGGACCGAGAGAACGTAGAATAACGGAGCGATCGTGTCGCTCCGGAGCCCGAGCGAAAAAATTCTAAGTCCCCGTTCGTGTCGCTCCGGAGCCCGAGCGAAAAAATTCTAAGTCCCCGTTCGTGTCGCTCCGGAACCGAATGTCGACGGAACGAAATGACAACGGTAGATCCTTATTCCTGGTGCTCGTGGCTCTCTAAAACCATACACTTGTTCTCCTCTGTCTCTTACCTGTGTCGAGATAATCGAGAATCATGGAGCGTTCGTGTCGCTCCGGAACCGAAAGTCGTCGGTTCGAAACGAGAACGTTAGATCCATATTCCTGATCGTTGAGGCACTCTAAAACTATTAGGCTGTTTTGCTCTCTGATGCCCGTGGACCGAGAGAACGTAGAATAACGGAGCGATCGTGTCGCTCCGGAGCCCGAGCGAAAAAATTCTAAGTCCCCGTTCGTGTCGCTCCGGAGCCCGAGCGAAAAAATTCTAAGTCCCCGTTCGTGTCGCTCCGGAACCGAATGTCGACGGAACGAAATGACAACGGTAGATCCTTATTCCTGGTGCTCGTGGCTCTCTAAAACCATACACTTGTTCTCCTCTGTCTCTTACCTGTGTCGAGATAATCGAGAATCATGGAGCGTTCGTGTCGCTCCGGAACCGAAAGTCGTCGGTTCGAAACGAGAACGTTAGATCCATATTCCTGATCGTTGAGGCACTCTAAAACTATTAGGCTGTTTTGCTCTCTGATGCCCGTGGACCGAGAGAACGTAGAATAACGGAGCGATCGTGTCGCTCCGGAGCCCGAGCGAAAAAATTCTAAGTCCCCGTTCGTGTCGCTCCGGAGCCCGAGCGAAAAAATTCTAAGTCCCCGTTCGTGTCGCTCCGGAACCGAATGTCGACGGAACGAAATGACAACGGTAGATCCTTATTCCTGGTGCTCGTGGCTCTCTAAAACCATACACTTGTTCTCCTCTGTCTCTTACCTGTGTCGAGATAATCGAGAATCATGGAGCGTTCGTGTCGCTCCGGAACCGAAAGTCGTCGGTTCGAAACGAGAACGTTAGATCCATATTCCTGATCGTTGAGGCACTCTAAAACTATTAGGCTGTTTTGCTCTCTGATGCCCGTGGACCGAGAGAACGTAGAATAACGGAGCGATCGTGTCGCTCCGGAGCCCGAGCGAAAAAATTCTAAGTCCCCGTTCGTGTCGCTCCGGAGCCCGAGCGAAAAAATTCTAAGTCCCCGTTCGTGTCGCTCCGGAACCGAATGTCGACGGAACGAAATGACAACGGTAGATCCTTATTCCTGGTGCTCGTGGCTCTCTAAAACCATACACTTGTTCTCCTCTGTCTCTTACCTGTGTCGAGATAATCGAGAATCATGGAGCGTTCGTGTCGCTCCGGAACCGAAAGTCGTCGGTTCGAAACGAGAACGTTAGATCCATATTCCTGATCGTTGAGGCACTCTAAAACTATTAGGCTGTTTTGCTCTCTGATGCCCGTGGACCGAGAGAACGTAGAATAACGGAGCGATCGTGTCGCTCCGGAGCCCGAGCGAAAAAATTCTAAGTCCCCGTTCGTGTCGCTCCGGAGCCCGAGCGAAAAAATTCTAAGTCCCCGTTCGTGTCGCTCCGGAACCGAATGTCGACGGAACGAAATGACAACGGTAGATCCTTATTCCTGGTGCTCGTGGCTCTCTAAAACCATACACTTGTTCTCCTCTGTCTCTTACCTGTGTCGAGATAATCGAGAATCATGGAGCGTTCGTGTCGCTCCGGAACCGAAAGTCGTCGGTTCGAAACGAGAACGTTAGATCCATATTCCTGATCGTTGAGGCACTCTAAAACTATTAGGCTGTTTTGCTCTCTGATGCCCGTGGACCGAGAGAACGTAGAATAACGGAGCGATCGTGTCGCTCCGGAGCCCGAGCGAAAAAATTCTAAGTCCCCGTTCGTGTCGCTCCGGAGCCCGAGCGAAAAAATTCTAAGTCCCCGTTCGTGTCGCTCCGGAACCGAATGTCGACGGAACGAAATGACAACGGTAGATCCTTATTCCTGGTGCTCGTGGCTCTCTAAAACCATACACTTGTTCTCCTCTGTCTCTTACCTGTGTCGAGATAATCGAGAATCATGGAGCGTTCGTGTCGCTCCGGAACCGAAAGTCGTCGGTTCGAAACGAGAACGTTAGATCCATATTCCTGATCGTTGAGGCACTCTAAAACTATTAGGCTGTTTTGCTCTCTGATGCCCGTGGACCGAGAGAACGTAGAATAACGGAGCGATCGTGTCGCTCCGGAGCCCGAGCGAAAAAATTCTAAGTCCCCGTTCGTGTCGCTCCGGAGCCCGAGCGAAAAAATTCTAAGTCCCCGTTCGTGTCGCTCCGGAACCGAATGTCGACGGAACGAAATGACAACGGTAGATCCTTATTCCTGGTGCTCGTGGCTCTCTAAAACCATACACTTGTTCTCCTCTGTCTCTTACCTGTGTCGAGATAATCGAGAATCATGGAGCGTTCGTGTCGCTCCGGAACCGAAAGTCGTCGGTTCGAAACGAGAACGTTAGATCCATATTCCTGATCGTTGAGGCACTCTAAAACTATTAGGCTGTTTTGCTCTCTGATGCCCGTGGACCGAGAGAACGTAGAATAACGGAGCGATCGTGTCGCTCCGGAGCCCGAGCGAAAAAATTCTAAGTCCCCGTTCGTGTCGCTCCGGAGCCCGAGCGAAAAAATTCTAAGTCCCCGTTCGTGTCGCTCCGGAACCGAATGTCGACGGAACGAAATGACAACGGTAGATCCTTATTCCTGGTGCTCGTGGCTCTCTAAAACCATACACTTGTTCTCCTCTGTCTCTTACCTGTGTCGAGATAATCGAGAATCATGGAGCGTTCGTGTCGCTCCGGAACCGAAAGTCGTCGGTTCGAAACGAGAACGTTAGATCCATATTCCTGATCGTTGAGGCACTCTAAAACTATTAGGCTGTTTTGCTCTCTGATGCCCGTGGACCGAGAGAACGTAGAATAACGGAGCGATCGTGTCGCTCCGGAGCCCGAGCGAAAAAATTCTAAGTCCCCGTTCGTGTCGCTCCGGAGCCCGAGCGAAAAAATTCTAAGTCCCCGTTCGTGTCGCTCCGGAACCGAATGTCGACGGAACGAAATGACAACGGTAGATCCTTATTCCTGGTGCTCGTGGCTCTCTAAAACCATACACTTGTTCTCCTCTGTCTCTTACCTGTGTCGAGATAATCGAGAATCATGGAGCGTTCGTGTCGCTCCGGAACCGAAAGTCGTCGGTTCGAAACGAGAACGTTAGATCCATATTCCTGATCGTTGAGGCACTCTAAAACTATTAGGCTGTTTTGCTCTCTGATGCCCGTGGACCGAGAGAACGTAGAATAACGGAGCGATCGTGTCGCTCCGGAGCCCGAGCGAAAAAATTCTAAGTCCCCGTTCGTGTCGCTCCGGAGCCCGAGCGAAAAAATTCCAAGTCCCCGTTCGTGTCGCTCCGGATTGCTGAGTCGAATTGTGTGCAAGTGCCAGCGGCGTAGTGTTTCTTCGGCCGTTGCGCAGTATTGCCGGCGGGGTATCGTTTCGTCGTTCGTGGTGTACGACTAGTGGAATATTTACCTACGTATAAATAATCTGCGCATGAATGGCGGGAGTATTTAACGGGTGCGTTCGATAGAGAATATGGTCAAGTACACGGTCGTATTGGTCCGATTTGTTTCAACGAGATTCCCTCTGTCCCTATCTTTTTTTTTCTATGTGGACGTTCTATACGCCAGCAGCGTATTGCTTTCTCGCCTACTGCGTACAAGTGCCAGCGGCGTATTGATTTCTCGCCTACTGCGTACATGTGC
>NW_027480828.1:90000-97500 GCF_051401765.1 Calliopsis andreniformis
AAACGCACAAGGGTCGACGGTACGGTAATGGGGCGGTAGTCCGACGGGGACGCAGGATTCGGAATCTTCGGAATCAGCACCGTCCTAGCCTCCCTAAGGTGTAATGGGAGCCTGCGACACCACATAAATAGCGTACAGATCCTCGACAGAACCTCGAGGGGGGTTCGGCGGAGGATCCGCGCCGTGATGCCATCAGGACCAGGTGCCGTCTTCCGATCCGGCAGAGCCTCCCGGACCTCGTCCGGCGTGACGGGAGCCCATAGGGAGGGGATAATCTCCTCTTGTTCGGCCTCAATCGGGCCACCCCCGCGCGCATTGGTCATGATGGACTCCCAATAGGGAACCATTACCTCTTTGGGGAGGCTCTGGTTCACTACGGGGCCGTCCATCACGGCATCATAACAGCGTCTTGGATCCCTATGCCAGAGCTTTTGCGCTCTACCATAGTCGACCCTGCGCTGCTTGCGTCGCGAAAGCGGCAACGGTTGAGCCACTCTACGGCGGTGGTGTCCCCCCGGGCCCACCCGGCGAGGAGGCGGAAACACGTCCACCAGGTATGCGGTCAGCCTCTCCAGAGTAGTTCCGCGGTCCTCAGAGCCCACCATTGCACAAATCGCGTCCAAGCTCTCAGACCTGAACGCGTCCGCGCCGACGGGCTCAAGGCCGCGAAAATACCCCAGGAGGGCCCGATCGCATTCCTCATCCTCACCTGTGGTCGGGGTGACACCAGTCGCCGACTCCATGGACCCCCGCTTCATGCGTGCAATGTGCTCCTCTACGAGCGCCCGGTAGTCCCCGCGCTTACGGGCGCCCTTTAGTGCTTCGAGTGTCCGTCCGGGCAAGAAGCCGAGGAGTGCCTGGTTGATGAACCGAACACCCGTCATGGCCAACTCCGCCTCGCGCCTTGCCAGCAAAGACAGCTCCTCGTGATTCCAACGAGCCTTCACTGGCGCCGCGCGGTTTGCGTCATCGGTCCAATCGGGGTGAGCACGCCTTCGGTGGACGCCAAGCCCGGTCTTGGTGGTGAATGGTCTTCCACAACCCGGAAAGTCGCACAAATACGAGACCGGCTGGGCAGGGGCTGCGCCCGAGCTCGGCCCCGGCTGAGGGGTTTGTGTTGGCAGGGGGGCACCAGTGGGCACCCCCCTAGGTGTTTCATCCGAGGCATTGTTTTTATTTTTGTGGCCAACACAAGTTACGGGCCGGTGGGGCTGGCAACCCCAAGGGCCCTTTTTCGCAGCTGCACCTCTTAGCCGGTGAACAGGGGGAAAAATCCCCTGCCACCGTTACCGGCGAGCACCACGGGGAGGTGGGTGCAGCCACTTGGTAGGGAGAGGCTAAGGACCTGACGAGAGGTCTGTAAGACGCATCACCTACCCTGTAACCATGGCTCCCTTAACAGGCCAACTAAGCGAGTTAAGAGAGTCATAGTTACTCCCGCCGTTTACCCGCGCTTTTTTGAATTTCTTCACGTTGACATTCAGAGCACTGGGCAGAAATCACATTGCGTCAACACCCGCGGGGGCCATCGCAATGCTTTGTTTTAATTAGACAGTCGGATTCCCCTGGTCCGTGCCAGTTCTGAGCCGAGCGTTGAATGGCGGCCGAAGAAACGACACGCGACGGCTGAACCGACGCGGAAGCCTCGCAGCAAGGAAGATCCGCGGGAGGCCAAGGCACGGGACCGAGTTCGGATCCCAGGACGTCGACCGAAGTCTAAGACCCTTCACCTCGCCCAGGCCCGGCACGTCAGCCAGACCCGCTTCCCGACCAAGCCCGACACGCCCCGCTCCTCAGAGCCAATCCTTATTCCGAAGTTACGGATCCAATTTGCCGACTTCCCTTACCTACATTAATCTATCGACTAGAGGCTCTTGACCTTGGAGACCTGCTGCGGATATGGGTACGAACCGGCGCGAGACCTCCCGTGGCCCTCTCCTGGATTTTCAAGGTCCGAGGGGAATATCCAGACACCGCAGCAACTGCGGTGCTCTTCGCGTTCCGAACCCTATCTCCTTGCTAGAAGTTTCCAGGGAACTCGAACGCTTATACAGAAAAGAAAACTCTTCCCAGATCTCCCGACGGCTTCTCCAGGTCATTTTGGGTTACCCCGACGAACACTCAATGAGGGCCCGGATGTTAAACGGTTCCGCTGCCGGGTTCCGGAATAGCAACCGGATTCCCTTTCGCCCAACGTGTGTGTGTCTCTTTTTTTTATCTTTCAATTTATCTCTTTGTATAATAATATGTTTGCAGACATTGATTTTAGGACACCACATTTGCATAGGATTTCTCTTAGGGCTTAGGATCGACTGACTCGTGTGCAACGGCTGTTCACACGAAACCCTTCTCCACGTCAGTCCTCCAGGGTCTCGCTAGAGTATTTGCTACTACCACCAAGATCTGCACCGACGGCGGCTCCAGGCAGGCTCACGCCCAGACCCTTCTGCGCACACCGCCGCGACCCTCCTACTCGTCAGGGCTTCATGGAGGACGGTCACCAGTAATGGCACCGTCCCTCCCCACTTGCCGCTGACGGCAGAGTATAGGCGCGACGCTTCAGCGCCATCCATTTTCAGGGCTAGTTGCTTCGGCAGGTGAGTTGTTACACACTCCTTAGCGGATTCCGACTTCCATGGCCACCGTCCTGCTGTCTTAAGCAACCAACGCCTTTCATGGTATCCCATAAACGTCGACTTAGGCGCCTTAACTCTGCGTTTGGTTCATCCCACAGCGCCAGTTCTGCTTACCAAAATTGGCCCACTTGGCACTCTAATCCGAAATCTCGTGGCTTCAATGAACCAAGCAAGCCAGAGATCTCACCCATTTAAAGTTTGAGAATAGGTTGAGGTCGTTTCGGCCCCAAGGCCTCTAATCATTCGCTTTACCAGATGAGACTCGACGCGTCCCCGAAGGAACGGAGGAGTGAGTGCCAGCTATCCTGAGGGAAACTTCGGAGGGAACCAGCTACTAGATGGTTCGATTAGTCTTTCGCCCCTATACCTAGTTCCAGCGATCGATTTGCACGTCAGAATCGCTACGGACCTCCATCAGGGTTTCCCCTGACTTCGTCCTGACCAGGCATAGTTCACCATCTTTCGGGTACCAACGTGTACGCTCTAGGTGCGCCTCTTCTCGCAATGAGAACGAGACGCCCCGGGAGTGCGGAGCACTATGCAGCGCCCATCCTCCCTCGGCCGACGCAAAGGACGACCTTCACTTTCATTTCGCCTTTAGGTTTACTCATCCCAATGACTCGCGCACATGTTAGGCTCCTTGGTCCGTGTTTCAAGACGGGTCCTGAGAGTACCCAAAGCAATAGCGCCGCCGACAGGTAATTCAAAGCTTGGCCAGTCCGAGGGCTCCGCCGGCTAACAGCTGGCCAGGCCCGTGAACGGGAAAGACGTCCGTACCACAGGGCAAACAAAGCTGACCGAGCTTGCGGCGGGCCTGACGCACCGTTCGAATGAGAAGACTGGTTGCGGCCCGATACCATCTGGGGGAACACCGTCGCGCAGCCGGTCGGGTCACCGAGGGTCCGTCGCGCACGCACAAGGCGACGCAACGGTCTAACCGCCCGGGCCGTAGACCGACACGCAACGGGTCGCGACGTCCTACTAGGGGAGAAGTGCACGTCTACGTAGCCGGAACGTTCGCCGTTGGCCGTAACATCCGTGCGCCCTCCTTGCGGAAAAGCGACGGACACCCCTTTCGGGGTTTCGCGCACCAACGGGAGCCAGCATTTGTCGACGATGAATCTCCCCTTTCGAACTTTTGGGTTTCTCAGGTTTACCCCTGAACGGTTTCACGTACTCTTGAACTCTCTCTTCAAAGTTCTTTTCAACTTTCCCTCACGGTACTTGTTCGCTATCGGTCTCGTGGTTGTATTTAGCCTTAGATGGAGTTTACCACCCACTTAGGGCTGCATTCTCAAGCAACCCGACTCTAAGGAGAGACCCTCCCGAGACGCGCACCGGTCGCTACGGGCCTGGCACCCTCTATGGGTAAATGGCCCCATTCAAGATGGACTTGGACGCGATGCAACGTCACGGGATAAACGGATCCTCCCGAACACTACATTTCCCTGCGGCAGTACCGCGGGATTCAGTGCTGGGCTCTTTCCTGTTCGCTCGCCGCTACTAAGGAAATCCTTGTTAGTTTCTTTTCCTCCGCTTAGTAATATGCTTAAATTCAGCGGGTAATCTCGCCTACTCTGAGGTCGTCGTATACGTGTTAAATATATCACACACGTAGAGTGATATATTTTATATATGTGTAAAAATGACGAAAGAAGCTGTGGCGTAATCCTCGTACAACGGGGGCACACAACCGAGAGAAGCGGACCAGGCAGAGTGTGTGAACGAATGTTACGAGAAATGGGAAATGAGAGAGAGACTTGAGATCATGTTCGATGCGTCGTCCCAACTTCGCCGTGTGCCTTCGGAATATGTTGTCGTAACGCAACAGCAGCGTTTCCAAAGGTAAGGAAGCTCCTCGTAATTCGCCAGAAGTGATCAGCGGAAAGTAAGTCACATCGTCCTTAATGCGCCACACCAAAGCATCTTCGCGTCTCGTTTAATTCGATCTAAAGGAGAGAGACTCTCGCCAGGCGACTGCCGGTATGGTTTAACGCCCGTCCGCTTGCTTTTTGTATAGCTTTCGTGGACTGGACGACCGGACTTGACGCGCGGTCTCTCTCGGCGATCGACTAACGCGAAGACATGGGGCGACCGGACGCTGCTACCTTTCCACCTCCTCCTTCTAGGAGAGAAGTCATCCCTATGTGATGAGTCATATATATGGCGGCTGTGTAAGCCTCGCCAAAGAGGATTCAGGATACAGAAACAAGTTGTAGTACAACACAACACATTCACGGAGCCACAAACGACTCGACCGAAACGTGGCCGGGGAAGATGCATCCCGGAACTTCATCGTTTCGACGAATGAGTGCCTCCTTTTCGCGTTGTTCCTGCAACAAGACGATCCCTCTAGAATCCCTGGGGCTCTGTTTCTCGTCATACATTTCTTCACCACACTACACGGGTGGGGTATACGCGATCTCGTGTTCATGCTCACTCGCACACCCTTTCATTGTCCTTCTCTGTAGTCTCACGACAAACTCTCTTGTGTGTCGTTGCGGGTTACGCACGCCTCTTTCTTACACGCATCATTTCAGACTACGTCGGGAGCGCGGATGAAAACTCGCACGAAAAGGGAACGCTGTCTGTTAACAATCACGAGGGTATTTGGCGAGACACGGAGGCTGGTCGATGATCGTACGTCCGCGCGCTTGCGTCCGGAGCGGTGCACATACACACACGGGCGGTCGACAAATTAAGCGACTCACGACGCCGTGTGAAAATTAGCACTCACGCAAGTCCGGAACGACAAAGCAACGACGATGACGACGATGTCTCCAGTCATCTGCCGCGTACACACAACCTTCTTCCCTCCATGACGTCTAGAGCGTATTCTCGCTTGTTTTCGTGCGACCGCGGCAAACGCCGACGAACGGTCCAACAATCGCTCGTACGTGACACCGAGATGCCAACGTAAGCAGTCTTAAGGTTACGTGAACGACCCTCAGCCAGGCGTGGTCCAGGAATTGTATCCGTGGACCGCAATGTGCGTTCGAAATGTCGATGTTCATGTGTCCTGCAGTTCACACGTTGACGCGCAATTAGCTGCGTTCTTCATCGACCCACGAGCCAAGTGATCCACCGTTCAGGGTTGTATTTTAATATTCTGTGTTCATGTATATATATATATCATACTCGTATATAGTTCTCGGGTTCGGAAGAATCCGAGACCCGCGCCTCCAACTAGCACACGGTCGATGGAGGTTCGGGCGTCGCGACACTTCGTCCGAACGAACGAAAGTGACGACACAGGGGTCTCTGGGATGCGGTTCCGCACGGAGACCGCCACGCAATTGCGAACGGTTCCCGTAACGGCCAGGCGTAGAGTACATTTAAAAACCTAGGATCAACCTGGAGAGTACGATGGAGCCGACGGGGATACCCCGATCAAGTGAACCACGTACATCCACGGTGTTCTCCTCTGAAACGACACCCCCCATTTTATTGTCGCAGCGCCCTGCACGTACGTATTCCCCTCCTGATTTGGATAGCCGATTAGAACGGACTTCGCAGCCGGCTTCGATCGGTCTTTCTCATCCCCTTAAATTCACACACAAATTCCATTATTCTTGGGAGTCAGACTCACGAAAGTCGAAGCTGTTAACAGCCGGTCCACAGTTGTTGTTCACACGGCAGGAATACGTACCCTACGGCCGCACATCGACGCGGGATACGTGTCGCGTCCTAGGTTACCCGGGCCCTCTCTTTCTCAAGAGAGGGTCCACATCCGCTGGACGGTTCGGAGAGAACAACGAGGTAAAGAGACGAAGAAACACCGGGAGCGGGATGCGAATGGGAAAACGTTTGCTTTCGCACTCGTGCGCTCATATCGGTTATTCTCCTTAACCTCTTCTTCGCTCGCTTTTCATTATTCCCACCGAAAATAGGAGAAACGGGCGCAGCCTCGCGCAAGCAGCTGGCAAGCACGCTCTCTCTCCTCTCTCTGCCGCGCGAGTATGCACCGTATATATTAGCGGCGGGTGTGTGACCGAAACATCGCGCAGCGACGGGACCATGTCTTCCATAAGATATGAAAGACCCCGATATCATGCTGTGGCGACGGGGCTATCGGAGATGCACCTCACGCAAGCGCTATATATATCGACGCAATGCTTACGCGCCGAGGAGGGAACGATACATCCCAAACTGGCGGGCTCTTTGTAAACGCTGGGACAAAGCCTCACGCAGGCAGTCGAGAAGGAACAGTTTCGCTCCATCGAAGATGCCGCGCGTACGTACAACGGCGGGTGCGACGAAGCATCGCGCAACGACGGGACAATGTCCTCCATGCGAAATTGCATGCAAGACCCCGATCATGTTGCCCGATGACATCGGTGATCGACACCTCACGCTAGCGTTGTAACTATCGGCAGCGTACTCACGACGGAAAAAAAAAGAAACGTTCTTCTCGAACTGGCGGGCTTCCTTTCCTTTCCCTTTGCGCGTTCCCCCTTTCTTACAAGGAGCCTCACGCAAGCAGCCAGAAGCGAATGTACAGAGCGAAGATGACCGTGGCAGCGGCGGGTGTTGCAGCGAATCATCACGCAACGACGGGACAATGTGTTTCATACGAGATGCATGAAATACCCCGATATCGAGTTGGCGATGGAATCAACTGGCACACCTCACGCGAGCGCTGCACGATTCATTATTCTTACACGTCCGTGACTATCGCTTTCGAGCTGGCGGGCTCGTGTGCGCTTATATGTTTGCCGACACAGCGTACGGACGGGAGCATCGAACTGAGTAACTGCGTACTCCGTATGTAAAAGACCTCCTTCACGTAAGCCGTATGGCCGTTCGACATATTCTCTTTTTTCATTCTTAACACGCCAGGCGGGGCGCGACGGACGGGAGAGAC
>NW_027480828.1:100000-107500 GCF_051401765.1 Calliopsis andreniformis
TATCCCACAACACATGTTCAGAAACTCGTGACACGAACAGCAAACTCATGTGATCCACAGTATTAAATCTTTGCTTTTGCGTGTCACGTAAAGATTGTAACTTCGACAAGGAGTCTCGGTTCGTTCATTTATTTGACAATTCCAACATTGGTGTCGGACCTCGACAAGCACGAATCACACACGCCGTTGGTCATCCATCGGTAAGCACGTACACCGGACCTCCGCAGAAAACTCTACGGAGCGGTATACGCTCGCGCTAAGCATCCATCGTACAGGCACGTAAACCACTCACGCTGGTCACTGACGACGAAGCGCGTATCAAGCACGCTGGGCAAAGTCGACAGAAGCGCGTAATAGTGGCATGCCGAAACATATCGAGATAGCGCGTTAAGCGTCGTGCTGGGCATAGCGAGCTGGCGCGGAATGTGCGCGCTGCACATATCGAAAATCTGACACCTCTTGATATTTAGGCTTTCCATTCTCACGTAAGCCCGGCGCCCGCCTTAAAGACGGAACGTTTCGTTCAGTTTAAATAAACTCATTCGCTCGGACAAAGAGTTGATGCTCAGTAAGTACGAGTATACACGCTAGTGCATACAAGTCACCAACGTCCAAAGGACGATTACCACATAAGGGCCATTCGGTCTTAGACACCGACCCGTGGTCATGCTGTGTAGAGAAAGATCCGGAACGTAAACCGTTCGAAGACACTCGAGATACAAGATCCCGAGGAGCGGTGGACTGCTTCTCGACCGAGATCGTAGAATAGCCACGCGCCCAGCGATGCCTCGACCGGCACGCCCGGACCGACGCTTCTCTTATAGATACCGAGTGGCCGGCCGAGAGGCCGGCGACGGCCGACCGTAGCCGCGCGGCCTTACGGTGGGAACTCGCCGCGCGTGCAGCACTCCCGGCCGGTACGCTGCCACTTAGACTCGGCAGATGAACACGTACACGTACGAGGTCGTATAAAAGTAACTTAATACTAAACTGCGGACATTATACTGCTATAATCACAAACTTTCAACATGTTTCAACCACATATTTTAAGACTATATACATACAGATATAGCAATATTGAAAATATTCTAAGTCCCCGTTCGTGTCGCTCCGGAACCGAATGTCGACGGAACGAAATGACAACGGTAGATCCTTATTCCTGGTGCTCGTGGCTCTCTAAAACCATACACTTGTTCTCCTCTGTCTCTTACCTGTGTCGAGATAATCGAGAATCATGGAGCGTTCGTGTCGCTCCGGAACCGAAAGTCGTCGGTTCGAAACGAGAACGTTAGATCCATATTCCTGATCGTTGAGGCACTCTAAAACTATTAGGCTGTTTTGCTCTCTGATGCCCGTGGACCGAGAGAACGTAGAATAACGGAGCGATCGTGTCGCTCCGGAGCCCGAGCGAAAAAATTCTAAGTCCCCGTTCGTGTCGCTCCGGAGCCCGAGCGAAAAAATTCTAAGTCCCCGTTCGTGTCGCTCCGGAACCGAATGTCGACGGAACGAAATGACAACGGTAGATCCTTATTCCTGGTGCTCGTGGCTCTCTAAAACCATACACTTGTTCTCCTCTGTCTCTTACCTGTGTCGAGATAATCGAGAATCATGGAGCGTTCGTGTCGCTCCGGAACCGAAAGTCGTCGGTTCGAAACGAGAACGTTAGATCCATATTCCTGATCGTTGAGGCACTCTAAAACTATTAGGCTGTTTTGCTCTCTGATGCCCGTGGACCGAGAGAACGTAGAATAACGGAGCGATCGTGTCGCTCCGGAGCCCGAGCGAAAAAATTCTAAGTCCCCGTTCGTGTCGCTCCGGAACCGAATGTCGACGGAACGAAATGACAACGGTAGATCCTTATTCCTGGTGCTCGTGGCTCTCTAAAACCATACACTTGTTCTCCTCTGTCTCTTACCTGTGTCGAGATAATCGAGAATCATGGAGCGTTCGTGTCGCTCCGGAACCGAAAGTCGTCGGTTCGAAACGAGAACGTTAGATCCATATTCCTGATCGTTGAGGCACTCTAAAACTATTAGGCTGTTTTGCTCTCTGATGCCCGTGGACCGAGAGAACGTAGAATAACGGAGCGATCGTGTCGCTCCGGAGCCCGAGCGAAAAAATTCTAAGTCCCCGTTCGTGTCGCTCCGGAGCCCGAGCGAAAAAATTCTAAGTCCCCGTTCGTGTCGCTCCGGAACCGAATGTCGACGGAACGAAATGACAACGGTAGATCCTTATTCCTGGTGCTCGTGGCTCTCTAAAACCATACACTTGTTCTCCTCTGTCTCTTACCTGTGTCGAGATAATCGAGAATCATGGAGCGTTCGTGTCGCTCCGGAACCGAAAGTCGTCGGTTCGAAACGAGAACGTTAGATCCATATTCCTGATCGTTGAGGCACTCTAAAACTATTAGGCTGTTTTGCTCTCTGATGCCCGTGGACCGAGAGAACGTAGAATAACGGAGCGATCGTGTCGCTCCGGAGCCCGAGCGAAAAAATTCTAAGTCCCCGTTCGTGTCGCTCCGGAGCCCGAGCGAAAAAATTCTAAGTCCCCGTTCGTGTCGCTCCGGAACCGAATGTCGACGGAACGAAATGACAACGGTAGATCCTTATTCCTGGTGCTCGTGGCTCTCTAAAACCATACACTTGTTCTCCTCTGTCTCTTACCTGTGTCGAGATAATCGAGAATCATGGAGCGTTCGTGTCGCTCCGGAACCGAAAGTCGTCGGTTCGAAACGAGAACGTTAGATCCATATTCCTGATCGTTGAGGCACTCTAAAACTATTAGGCTGTTTTGCTCTCTGATGCCCGTGGACCGAGAGAACGTAGAATAACGGAGCGATCGTGTCGCTCCGGAGCCCGAGCGAAAAAATTCTAAGTCCCCGTTCGTGTCGCTCCGGAGCCCGAGCGAAAAAATTCTAAGTCCCCGTTCGTGTCGCTCCGGAACCGAATGTCGACGGAACGAAATGACAACGGTAGATCCTTATTCCTGGTGCTCGTGGCTCTCTAAAACCATACACTTGTTCTCCTCTGTCTCTTACCTGTGTCGAGATAATCGAGAATCATGGAGCGTTCGTGTCGCTCCGGAACCGAAAGTCGTCGGTTCGAAACGAGAACGTTAGATCCATATTCCTGATCGTTGAGGCACTCTAAAACTATTAGGCTGTTTTGCTCTCTGATGCCCGTGGACCGAGAGAACGTAGAATAACGGAGCGATCGTGTCGCTCCGGAGCCCGAGCGAAAAAATTCTAAGTCCCCGTTCGTGTCGCTCCGGAGCCCGAGCGAAAAAATTCTAAGTCCCCGTTCGTGTCGCTCCGGAACCGAATGTCGACGGAACGAAATGACAACGGTAGATCCTTATTCCTGGTGCTCGTGGCTCTCTAAAACCATACACTTGTTCTCCTCTGTCTCTTACCTGTGTCGAGATAATCGAGAATCATGGAGCGTTCGTGTCGCTCCGGAACCGAAAGTCGTCGGTTCGAAACGAGAACGTTAGATCCATATTCCTGATCGTTGAGGCACTCTAAAACTATTAGGCTGTTTTGCTCTCTGATGCCCGTGGACCGAGAGAACGTAGAATAACGGAGCGATCGTGTCGCTCCGGAGCCCGAGCGAAAAAATTCTAAGTCCCCGTTCGTGTCGCTCCGGAGCCCGAGCGAAAAAATTCTAAGTCCCCGTTCGTGTCGCTCCGGAACCGAATGTCGACGGAACGAAATGACAACGGTAGATCCTTATTCCTGGTGCTCGTGGCTCTCTAAAACCATACACTTGTTCTCCTCTGTCTCTTACCTGTGTCGAGATAATCGAGAATCATGGAGCGTTCGTGTCGCTCCGGAACCGAAAGTCGTCGGTTCGAAACGAGAACGTTAGATCCATATTCCTGATCGTTGAGGCACTCTAAAACTATTAGGCTGTTTTGCTCTCTGATGCCCGTGGACCGAGAGAACGTAGAATAACGGAGCGATCGTGTCGCTCCGGAGCCCGAGCGAAAAAATTCTAAGTCCCCGTTCGTGTCGCTCCGGAGCCCGAGCGAAAAAATTCTAAGTCCCCGTTCGTGTCGCTCCGGAACCGAATGTCGACGGAACGAAATGACAACGGTAGATCCTTATTCCTGGTGCTCGTGGCTCTCTAAAACCATACACTTGTTCTCCTCTGTCTCTTACCTGTGTCGAGATAATCGAGAATCATGGAGCGTTCGTGTCGCTCCGGAACCGAAAGTCGTCGGTTCGAAACGAGAACGTTAGATCCATATTCCTGATCGTTGAGGCACTCTAAAACTATTAGGCTGTTTTGCTCTCTGATGCCCGTGGACCGAGAGAACGTAGAATAACGGAGCGATCGTGTCGCTCCGGAGCCCGAGCGAAAAAATTCTAAGTCCCCGTTCGTGTCGCTCCGGAGCCCGAGCGAAAAAATTCTAAGTCCCCGTTCGTGTCGCTCCGGAACCGAATGTCGACGGAACGAAATGACAACGGTAGATCCTTATTCCTGGTGCTCGTGGCTCTCTAAAACCATACACTTGTTCTCCTCTGTCTCTTACCTGTGTCGAGATAATCGAGAATCATGGAGCGTTCGTGTCGCTCCGGAACCGAAAGTCGTCGGTTCGAAACGAGAACGTTAGATCCATATTCCTGATCGTTGAGGCACTCTAAAACTATTAGGCTGTTTTGCTCTCTGATGCCCGTGGACCGAGAGAACGTAGAATAACGGAGCGATCGTGTCTCTCCGGAGCCCGAGCGAAAAAATTCTAAGTCCCCGTTCGTGTCGCTCCGGAGCCCGAGCGAAAAAATTCTAAGTCCCCGTTCGTGTCGCTCCGGAACCGAATGTCGACGGAACGAAATGACAACGGTAGATCCTTATTCCTGGTGCTCGTGGCTCTCTAAAACCATACACTTGTTCTCCTCTGTCTCTTACCTGTGTCGAGATAATCGAGAATCATGGAGCGTTCGTGTCGCTCCGGAACCGAAAGTCGTCGGTTCGAAACGAGAACGTTAGATCCATATTCCTGATCGTTGAGGCACTCTAAAACTATTAGGCTGTTTTGCTCTCTGATGCCCGTGGACCGAGAGAACGTAGAATAACGGAGCGATCGTGTCGCTCCGGAGCCCGAGCGAAAAAATTCTAAGTCCCCGTTCGTGTCGCTCCGGAGCCCGAGCGAAAAAATTCTAAGTCCCCGTTCGTGTCGCTCCGGAACCGAATGTCGACGGAACGAAATGACAACGGTAGATCCTTATTCCTGGTGCTCGTGGCTCTCTAAAACCATACACTTGTTCTCCTCTGTCTCTTACCTGTGTCGAGATAATCGAGAATCATGGAGCGTTCGTGTCGCTCCGGAACCGAAAGTCGTCGGTTCGAAACGAGAACGTTAGATCCATATTCCTGATCGTTGAGGCACTCTAAAACTATTAGGCTGTTTTGCTCTCTGATGCCCGTGGACCGAGAGAACGTAGAATAACGGAGCGATCGTGTCGCTCCGGAGCCCGAGCGAAAAAATTCTAAGTCCCCGTTCGTGTCGCTCCGGAGCCCGAGCGAAAAAATTCTAAGTCCCCGTTCGTGTCGCTCCGGAACCGAATGTCGACGGAACGAAATGACAACGGTAGATCCTTATTCCTGGTGCTCGTGGCTCTCTAAAACCATACACTTGTTCTCCTCTGTCTCTTACCTGTGTCGAGATAATCGAGAATCATGGAGCGTTCGTGTCGCTCCGGAACCGAAAGTCGTCGGTTCGAAACGAGAACGTTAGATCCATATTCCTGATCGTTGAGGCACTCTAAAACTATTAGGCTGTTTTGCTCTCTGATGCCCGTGGACCGAGAGAACGTAGAATAACGGAGCGATCGTGTCGCTCCGGAGCCCGAGCGAAAAAATTCTAAGTCCCCGTTCGTGTCGCTCCGGAGCCCGAGCGAAAAAATTCTAAGTCCCCGTTCGTGTCGCTCCGGAACCGAATGTCGACGGAACGAAATGACAACGGTAGATCCTTATTCCTGGTGCTCGTGGCTCTCTAAAACCATACACTTGTTCTCCTCTGTCTCTTACCTGTGTCGAGATAATCGAGAATCATGGAGCGTTCGTGTCGCTCCGGAACCGAAAGTCGTCGGTTCGAAACGAGAACGTTAGATCCATATTCCTGATCGTTGAGGCACTCTAAAACTATTAGGCTGTTTTGCTCTCTGATGCCCGTGGACCGAGAGAACGTAGAATAACGGAGCGATCGTGTCGCTCCGGAGCCCGAGCGAAAAAATTCTAAGTCCCCGTTCGTGTCGCTCCGGAGCCCGAGCGAAAAAATTCTAAGTCCCCGTTCGTGTCGCTCCGGAACCGAATGTCGACGGAACGAAATGACAACGGTAGATCCTTATTCCTGGTGCTCGTGGCTCTCTAAAACCATACACTTGTTCTCCTCTGTCTCTTACCTGTGTCGAGATAATCGAGAATCATGGAGCGTTCGTGTCGCTCCGGAACCGAAAGTCGTCGGTTCGAAACGAGAACGTTAGATCCATATTCCTGATCGTTGAGGCACTCTAAAACTATTAGGCTGTTTTGCTCTCTGATGCCCGTGGACCGAGAGAACGTAGAATAACGGAGCGATCGTGTCGCTCCGGAGCCCGAGCGAAAAAATTCTAAGTCCCCGTTCGTGTCGCTCCGGAGCCCGAGCGAAAAAATTCCAAGTCCCCGTTCGTGTCGCTCCGGATTGCTGAGTCGAATTGTGTGCAAGTGCCAGCGGCGTAGTGTTTCTTCGGCCGTTGCGCAGTATTGCCGGCGGGGTATCGTTTCGTCGTTCGTGGTGTACGACTAGTGGAATATTTACCTACGTATAAATAATCTGCGCATGAATGGCGGGAGTATTTAACGGGTGCGTTCGATAGAGAATATGGTCAAGTACACGGTCGTATTGGTCCGATTTGTTTCAACGAGATTCCCTCTGTCCCTATCTTTTTTTTTCTATGTCGACGTTCTATACGCCAGCAGCGTATTGCTTTCTCGCCTACTGCGTACAAGTGCCAGCGGCGTATTGTTTTCTCGCCTACTGCGTACATGTGCCAGCGGCGTATTGTTTCGTAGTTCGCTGTGGCCGACTAGTCGGATGTTTGCGCGCTTATAAACAATGCGCGCAAACGCGGCGGGAACGCGCACCGCGCGCGTTCGATAGAGAATATCGTCAAGTTTACGTTGATATTGGTCCGATTTGTTTCAACGAGATTCCCTCTGTCCCTATCTTTTTTTTTCTATGTCGACGTTCTATACGCCAGAAGCGTATTGCTTTCTCGCCTACTGCGTACAAGTGCCAGCGGCGTATTGTTTTCTCGCCTACTGCGTACATGTGCCAGCGGCGTATTGTTTCGTAGTTCGCTGTGGCCGACTAGTCGGATGTTTGCGCGCTTATAAACAATGCGCGCAAACGCGGCGGGAACGCGCACCGCGCGCGTTCGATAGAGAATATCGTCAAGTTTACGTTGATATTGGTCCGATTTGTTTCAACGAGATTCCCTCTGTCCCTATCTTTTTTTTC
>NW_027480828.1:112500-120000 GCF_051401765.1 Calliopsis andreniformis
TATACCCTCCGTGTTTTAACTCAATGGTCGGGGTTGCCTCCTCTCTCCTGAGTTTACCAAGAGTTGCTTTTGTCGGCACGCCCCATGGTGCTTTCCTTCCCTCCTCTGTCACGAACTTGCGCCAGCTTCTGTTTTTCTCAGCTGTCACCTTCTTTGTATAGGCCCTTCTGAGCCGTCGATACTCCACCTTGCGCTCCTCCTTCCTAATCGGGTCTTCCGTATGCTGATAGTTACGTCGAGCCTTGTACGTCGCTCTTTTCATACTCGTCAATTCCTTAGTCCACCATGGAACTGATTTCTGGTGCCACTGCTTTTCGGGCATGGCCTGCTCGCACGCCGCGATTATCATACGCTCGATTCCTTCGGCGAGTCTCTCAACATCTTCCCGATTATTTAGTGGGAGTCTGCTGAGTGGTGTTTTTGCTTCCAAGAGTGCCTTCTGGAACTTGTCCCAGTTAGCCTTTCTTGTGTTATACCTTGGCTTTGTGGGTGGAGTCCGTCGCCGCTCTCCGCCGAGGTCGAGTCTCGTCTCCAGGATCCTGTGATCACTGGATGTACCGTCCCTGTACACTTTCCAGCCGTGCACAAAGTAGATAGGGACAGAGGGAATCTCGTTAATCCATTCATGCGCGTCACTAATTAGATGACGAGGCATTTGGCTACCTTAAGAGAGTCATAGGGACGACCGCCACCGGGGGGTCTGGGGGGTTGGTCAGACCCCCCAGCCGTATTCCCGGCGGGTGTTGCTGCGATGCCGGCATCCTTATTACGCTAGACTAGGGGTGCAAACCGGGGATTCTCCCTTACATGGCACGTTAAGGCGGAACTCTGCGTACCACCGGACAATCACACCCTTCAAACGTAGGAAGCTCAGACACCGCCCTACTCCTCTGACTTTGCGCGCTGGTACGGCAGGCGGCACCGCCAGACGACTGATACCGGCAGGGCTCGGATACTAGCGGTCGGCTCAATGCCGATCCTCCGACACCTCAAACGCCCTGTGGGCTGCGTCTGGGGAGGTACACCGAAGTGTCCCCCCCTTAAGGGCACATGCGCGTCACTTATGGCACGAGATCCCTGTAATCCTGTCCTCTCGAAGCCAGCTGCCCCTCAGAGGCCAACACCGATGAGGGGGCACCGTTAGCCAGCACGGTGGGGCTCCCCCTCCCCCAAGATACTCATGTCGGCAAGGCTTCCCAAGCCACGTTTGATGAGTTACCGCCGAGGACGCTTACCGCGAACCTCTACCACACATCTAGTTACTGGCCGCGCCATCCGTTGCCCACGGATGTGGGATTGGGCAGGCAACGACCAGTTTTAGGGGTAAACGGCGTGTGGTCTGCAAAGAGGACTCGTCTCGGATACTAGTCGTGAGTGACACACGCCCGACACCTCAAACGACGGCCTCACCGTTTACCCGCGCTTTTTTGAATTTCTTCACGTTGACATTCAGAGCACTGGGCAGAAATCACATTGCGTCAACACCCGCGGGGGCCATCGCAATGCTTTGTTTTAATTAGACAGTCGGATTCCCCTGGTCCGTGCCAGTTCTGAGCCGAGCGTTGAATGGCGGCCGAAGAAACGACACGCGACGGCTGAACCGACGCGGAAGCCTCGCAGCAAGGAAGATCCGCGGGAGGCCAAGGCACGGGACCGAGTTCGGATCCCAGGACGTCGACCGAAGTCTAAGACCCTTCACCTCGCCCAGGCCCGGCACGTCAGCCAGACCCGCTTCCCGACCAAGCCCGACACGCCCCGCTCCTCAGAGCCAATCCTTATTCCGAAGTTACGGATCCAATTTGCCGACTTCCCTTACCTACATTAATCTATCGACTAGAGGCTCTTGACCTTGGAGACCTGCTGCGGATATGGGTACGAACCGGCGCGAGACCTCCCGTGGCCCTCTCCTGGATTTTCAAGGTCCGAGGGGAATATCCAGACACCGCAGCAACTGCGGTGCTCTTCGCGTTCCGAACCCTATCTCCTTGCTAGAAGTTTCCAGGGAACTCGAACGCTTATACAGAAAAGAAAACTCTTCCCAGATCTCCCGACGGCTTCTCCAGGTCATTTTGGGTTACCCCGACGAACACTCAATGAGGGCCCGGATGTTAAACGGTTCCGCTGCCGGGTTCCGGAATAGCAACCGGATTCCCTTTCGCCCAACGTGTGTGTGTCTCTTTTTTTTATCTTTCAATTTATCTCTTTGTATAATAATATGTTTGCAGACATTGATTTTAGGACACCACATTTGCATAGGATTTCTCTTAGGGCTTAGGATCGACTGACTCGTGTGCAACGGCTGTTCACACGAAACCCTTCTCCACGTCAGTCCTCCAGGGTCTCGCTAGAGTATTTGCTACTACCACCAAGATCTGCACCGACGGCGGCTCCAGGCAGGCTCACGCCCAGACCCTTCTGCGCACACCGCCGCGACCCTCCTACTCGTCAGGGCTTCATGGAGGACGGTCACCAGTAATGGCACCGTCCCTCCCCACTTGCCGCTGACGGCAGAGTATAGGCGCGACGCTTCAGCGCCATCCATTTTCAGGGCTAGTTGCTTCGGCAGGTGAGTTGTTACACACTCCTTAGCGGATTCCGACTTCCATGGCCACCGTCCTGCTGTCTTAAGCAACCAACGCCTTTCATGGTATCCCATAAACGTCGACTTAGGCGCCTTAACTCTGCGTTTGGTTCATCCCACAGCGCCAGTTCTGCTTACCAAAATTGGCCCACTTGGCACTCTAATCCGAAATCTCGTGGCTTCAATGAACCAAGCAAGCCAGAGATCTCACCCATTTAAAGTTTGAGAATAGGTTGAGGTCGTTTCGGCCCCAAGGCCTCTAATCATTCGCTTTACCAGATGAGACTCGACGCGTCCCCGAAGGAACGGAGGAGTGAGTGCCAGCTATCCTGAGGGAAACTTCGGAGGGAACCAGCTACTAGATGGTTTGATTAGTCTTTCGCCCCTATACCTAGTTCCAGCGATCGATTTGCACGTCAGAATCGCTACGGACCTCCATCAGGGTTTCCCCTGACTTCGTCCTGACCAGGCATAGTTCACCATCTTTCGGGTACCAACGTGTACGCTCTAGGTGCGCCTCTTCTCGCAATGAGAACGAGACGCCCCGGGAGTGCGGAGCACTATGCAGCGCCCATCCTCCCTCGGCCGACGCAAAGGACGACCTTCACTTTCATTTCGCCTTTAGGTTTACTCATCCCAATGACTCGCGCACATGTTAGGCTCCTTGGTCCGTGTTTCAAGACGGGTCCTGAGAGTACCCAAAGCAATAGCGCCGCCGACAGGTAATTCAAAGCTTGGCCAGTCCGAGGGCTCCGCCGGCTAACAGCTGGCCAGGCCCGTGAACGGGAAAGACGTCCGTACCACAGGGCAAACAAAGCTGACCGAGCTTGCGGCGGGCCTGACGCACCGTTCGAATGAGAAGACTGGTTGCGGCCCGATACCATCTGGGGGAACACCGTCGCGCAGCCGGTCGGGTCACCGAGGGTCCGTCGCGCACGCACAAGGCGACGCAACGGTCTAACCGCCCGGGCCGTAGACCGACACGCAACGGGTCGCGACGTCCTACTAGGGGAGAAGTGCACGTCTACGTAGCCGGAACGTTCGCCGTTGGCCGTAACATCCGTGCGCCCTCCTTGCGGAAAAGCGACGGACACCCCTTTCGGGGTTTCGCGCACCAACGGGAGCCAGCATTTGTCGACGATGAATCTCCCCTTTCGAACTTTTGGGTTTCTCAGGTTTACCCCTGAACGGTTTCACGTACTCTTGAACTCTCTCTTCAAAGTTCTTTTCAACTTTCCCTCACGGTACTTGTTCGCTATCGGTCTCGTGGTTGTATTTAGCCTTAGATGGAGTTTACCACCCACTTAGGGCTGCATTCTCAAGCAACCCGACTCTAAGGAGAGACCCTCCCGAGACGCGCACCGGTCGCTACGGGCCTGGCACCCTCTATGGGTAAATGGCCCCATTCAAGATGGACTTGGACGCGATGCAACGTCACGGGATAAACGGATCCTCCCGAACACTACATTTCCCTGCGGCAGTACCGCGGGATTCAGTGCTGGGCTCTTTCCTGTTCGCTCGCCGCTACTAAGGAAATCCTTGTTAGTTTCTTTTCCTCCGCTTAGTAATATGCTTAAATTCAGCGGGTAATCTCGCCTACTCTGAGGTCGTCGTATACGTGTTAAATATATCACACACGTAGAGTGATATATTTTATATATGTGTAAAAATGACGAAAGAAGCTGTGGCGTAATCCTCGTACAACGGGGGCACACAACCGAGAGAAGCGGACCAGGCAGAGTGTGTGAACGAATGTTACGAGAAATGGGAAATGAGAGAGAGACTTGAGATCATGTTCGATGCGTCGTCCCAACTTCGCCGTGTGCCTTCGGAATATGTTGTCGTAACGCAACAGCAGCGTTTCCAAAGGTAAGGAAGCTCCTCGTAATTCGCCAGAAGTGATCAGCGGAAAGTAAGTCACATCGTCCTTAATGCGCCACACCAAAGCATCTTCGCGTCTCGTTTAATTCGATCTAAAGGAGAGAGACTCTCGCCAGGCGACTGCCGGTATGGTTTAACGCCCGTCCGCTTGCTTTTTGTATAGCTTTCGTGGACTGGACGACCGGACTTGACGCGCGGTCTCTCTCGGCGATCGACTAACGCGAAGACATGGGGCGACCGGACGCTGCTACCTTTCCACCTCCTCCTTCTAGGAGAGAAGTCATCCCTATGTGATGAGTCATATATATGGCGGCTGTGTAAGCCTCGCCAAAGAGGATTCAGGATACAGAAACAAGTTGTAGTACAACACAACACATTCACGGAGCCACAAACGACTCGACCGAAACGTGGCCGGGGAAGATGCATCCCGGAACTTCATCGTTTCGACGAATGAGTGCCTCCTTTTCGCGTTGTTCCTGCAACAAGACGATCCCTCTAGAATCCCTGGGGCTCTGTTTCTCGTCATACATTTCTTCACCACACTACACGGGTGGGGTATACGCGATCTCGTGTTCATGCTCACTCGCACACCCTTTCATTGTCCTTCTCTGTAGTCTCACGACAAACTCTCTTGTGTGTCGTTGCGGGTTACGCACGCCTCTTTCTTACACGCATCATTTCAGACTACGTCGGGAGCGCGGATGAAAACTCGCACGAAAAGCGAACGCTGTCTGTTAACAATCACGAGGGTATTTGGCGAGACACGGAGGCTGGTCGATGATCGTACGTCCGCGCGCTTGCGTCCGGAGCGGTGCACATACACACACGGGCGGTCGACAAATTAAGCGACTCACGACGCCGTGTGAAAATTAGCACTCACGCAAGTCCGGAACGACAAAGCAACGACGATGACGACGATGTCTCCAGTCATCTGCCGCGTACACACAACCTTCTTCCCTCCATGACGTCTAGAGCGTATTCTCGCTTGTTTTCGTGCGACCGCGGCAAACGCCGACGAACGGTCCAACAATCGCTCGTACGTGACACCGAGATGCCAACGTAAGCAGTCTTAAGGTTACGTGAACGACCCTCAGCCAGGCGTGGTCCAGGAATTGTATCCGTGGACCGCAATGTGCGTTCGAAATGTCGATGTTCATGTGTCCTGCAGTTCACACGTTGACGCGCAATTAGCTGCGTTCTTCATCGACCCACGAGCCAAGTGATCCACCGTTCAGGGTTGTATTTTAATATTCTGTGTTCATGTATATATATATATCATACTCGTATATAGTTCTCGGGTTCGGAAGAATCCGAGACCCGCGCCTCCAACTAGCACACGGTCGATGGAGGTTCGGGCGTCGCGACACTTCGTCCGAACGAACGAAAGTGACGACACAGGGGTCTCTGGGATGCGGTTCCGCACGGAGACCGCCACGCAATTGCGAACGGTTCCCGTAACGGCCAGGCGTAGAGTACATTTAAAAACCTAGGATCAACCTGGAGAGTACGATGGAGCCGACGGGGATACCCCGATCAAGTGAACCACGTACATCCACGGTGTTCTCCTCTGAAACGACACCCCCCATTTTATTGTCGCAGCGCCCTGCACGTACGTATTCCCCTCCTGATTTGGATAGCCGATTAGAACGGACTTCGCAGCCGGCTTCGATCGGTCTTTCTCATCCCCTTAAATTCACACACAAATTCCATTATTCTTGGGAGTCAGACTCACGAAAGTCGAAGCTGTTAACAGCCGGTCCACAGTTGTTGTTCACACGGCAGGAATACGTACCCTACGGCCGCACATCGACGCGGGATACGTGTCGCGTCCTAGGTTACCCGGGCCCTCTCTTTCTCAAGAGAGGGTCCACATCCGCTGGACGGTTCGGAGAGAACAACGAGGTAAAGAGACGAAGAAACACCGGGAGCGGGATGCGAATGGGAAAACGTTTGCTTTCGCACTCGTGCGCTCATATCGGTTATTCTCCTTAACCTCTTCTTCGCTCGCTTTTCATTATTCCCACCGAAAATAGGAGAAACGGGCGCAGCCTCGCGCAAGCAGCTGGCAAGCACGCTCTCTCTCCTCTCTCTGCCGCGCGAGTATGCACCGTATATATTAGCGGCGGGTGTGTGACCGAAACATCGCGCAGCGACGGGACCATGTCTTCCATAAGATATGAAAGACCCCGATATCATGCTGTGGCGACGGGGCTATCGGAGATGCACCTCACGCAAGCGCTATATATATCGACGCAATGCTTACGCGCCGAGGAGGGAACGATACATCCCAAACTGGCGGGCTCTTTGTAAACGCTGGGACAAAGCCTCACGCAGGCAGTCGAGAAGGAACAGTTTCGCTCCATCGAAGATGCCGCGCGTACGTACAACGGCGGGTGCGACGAAGCATCGCGCAACGACGGGACAATGTCCTCCATGCGAAATTGCATGCAAGACCCCGATCATGTTGCCCGATGACATCGGTGATCGACACCTCACGCTAGCGTTGTAACTATCGGCAGCGTACTCACGACGGAAAAAAAAAGAAACGTTCTTCTCGAACTGGCGGGCTTCCTTTCCTTTCCCTTTGCGCGTTCCCCCTTTCTTACAAGGAGCCTCACGCAAGCAGCCAGAAGCGAATGTACAGAGCGAAGATGACCGTGGCAGCGGCGGGTGTTGCAGCGAATCATCACGCAACGACGGGACAATGTGTTTCATACGAGATGCATGAAATACCCCGATATCGAGTTGGCGATGGAATCAACTGGCACACCTCACGCGAGCGCTGCACGATTCATTATTCTTACACGTCCGTGACTATCGCTTTCGAGCTGGCGGGCTCGTGTGCGCTTATATGTTTGCCGACACAGCGTACGGACGGGAGCATCGAACTGAGTAACTGCGTACTCCGTATGTAAAAGACCTCCTTCACGTAAGCCGTATGGCCGTTCGACATATTCTCTTTTTTCATTCTTAACACGCCAGGCGGGGCGCGACGGACGGGAGAGACACACGCTTTCAGTAACCAGGTACTCCGAACG
>NW_027480828.1:122500-132500 GCF_051401765.1 Calliopsis andreniformis
CACGAACAGCAAACTCATGTGATCCACAGTATTAAATCTTTGCTTTTGCGTGTCACGTAAAGATTGTAACTTCGACAAGGAGTCTCGGTTCGTTCATTTATTTGACAATTCCAACATTGGTGTCGGACCTCGACAAGCACGAATCACACACGCCGTTGGTCATCCATCGGTAAGCACGTACACCGGACCTCCGCAGAAAACTCTACGGAGCGGTATACGCTCGCGCTAAGCATCCATCGTACAGGCACGTAAACCACTCACGCTGGTCACTGACGACGAAGCGCGTATCAAGCACGCTGGGCAAAGTCGACAGAAGCGCGTAATAGTGGCATGCCGAAACATATCGAGATAGCGCGTTAAGCGTCGTGCTGGGCATAGCGAGCTGGCGCGGAATGTGCGCGCTGCACATATCGAAAATCTGACACCTCTTGATATTTAGGCTTTCCATTCTCACGTAAGCCCGGCGCCCGCCTTAAAGACGGAACGTTTCGTTCAGTTTAAATAAACTCATTCGCTCGGACAAAGAGTTGATGCTCAGTAAGTACGAGTATACACGCTAGTGCATACAAGTCACCAACGTCCAAAGGACGATTACCACATAAGGGCCATTCGGTCTTAGACACCGACCCGTGGTCATGCTGTGTAGAGAAAGATCCGGAACGTAAACCGTTCGAAGACACTCGAGATACAAGATCCCGAGGAGCGGTGGACTGCTTCTCGACCGAGATCGTAGAATAGCCACGCGCCCAGCGATGCCTCGACCGGCACGCCCGGACCGACGCTTCTCTTATAGATACCGAGTGGCCGGCCGAGAGGCCGGCGACGGCCGACCGTAGCCGCGCGGCCTTACGGTGGGAACTCGCCGCGCGTGCAGCACTCCCGGCCGGTACGCTGCCACTTAGACTCGGCAGATGAACACGTACACGTACGAGGTCGTATAAAAGTAACTTAATACTAAACTGCGGACATTATACTGCTATAATCACAAACTTTCAACATGTTTCAACCACATATTTTAAGACTATATACATACAGATATAGCAATATTGAAAATATTCTAAGTCCCCGTTCGTGTCGCTCCGGAACCGAATGTCGACGGAACGAAATGACAACGGTAGATCCTTATTCCTGGTGCTCGTGGCTCTCTAAAACCATACACTTGTTCTCCTCTGTCTCTTACCTGTGTCGAGATAATCGAGAATCATGGAGCGTTCGTGTCGCTCCGGAACCGAAAGTCGTCGGTTCGAAACGAGAACGTTAGATCCATATTCCTGATCGTTGAGGCACTCTAAAACTATTAGGCTGTTTTGCTCTCTGATGCCCGTGGACCGAGAGAACGTAGAATAACGGAGCGATCGTGTCGCTCCGGAGCCCGAGCGAAAAAATTCTAAGTCCCCGTTCGTGTCGCTCCGGAGCCCGAGCGAAAAAATTCTAAGTCCCCGTTCGTGTCGCTCCGGAACCGAATGTCGACGGAACGAAATGACAACGGTAGATCCTTATTCCTGGTGCTCGTGGCTCTCTAAAACCATACACTTGTTCTCCTCTGTCTCTTACCTGTGTCGAGATAATCGAGAATCATGGAGCGTTCGTGTCGCTCCGGAACCGAAAGTCGTCGGTTCGAAACGAGAACGTTAGATCCATATTCCTGATCGTTGAGGCACTCTAAAACTATTAGGCTGTTTTGCTCTCTGATGCCCGTGGACCGAGAGAACGTAGAATAACGGAGCGATCGTGTCGCTCCGGAGCCCGAGCGAAAAAATTCTAAGTCCCCGTTCGTGTCGCTCCGGAGCCCGAGCGAAAAAATTCTAAGTCCCCGTTCGTGTCGCTCCGGAACCGAATGTCGACGGAACGAAATGACAACGGTAGATCCTTATTCCTGGTGCTCGTGGCTCTCTAAAACCATACACTTGTTCTCCTCTGTCTCTTACCTGTGTCGAGATAATCGAGAATCATGGAGCGTTCGTGTCGCTCCGGAACCGAAAGTCGTCGGTTCGAAACGAGAACGTTAGATCCATATTCCTGATCGTTGAGGCACTCTAAAACTATTAGGCTGTTTTGCTCTCTGATGCCCGTGGACCGAGAGAACGTAGAATAACGGAGCGATCGTGTCGCTCCGGAGCCCGAGCGAAAAAATTCTAAGTCCCCGTTCGTGTCGCTCCGGAACCGAATGTCGACGGAACGAAATGACAACGGTAGATCCTTATTCCTGGTGCTCGTGGCTCTCTAAAACCATACACTTGTTCTCCTCTGTCTCTTACCTGTGTCGAGATAATCGAGAATCATGGAGCGTTCGTGTCGCTCCGGAACCGAAAGTCGTCGGTTCGAAACGAGAACGTTAGATCCATATTCCTGATCGTTGAGGCACTCTAAAACTATTAGGCTGTTTTGCTCTCTGATGCCCGTGGACCGAGAGAACGTAGAATAACGGAGCGATCGTGTCGCTCCGGAGCCCGAGCGAAAAAATTCTAAGTCCCCGTTCGTGTCGCTCCGGAGCCCGAGCGAAAAAATTCTAAGTCCCCGTTCGTGTCGCTCCGGAACCGAATGTCGACGGAACGAAATGACAACGGTAGATCCTTATTCCTGGTGCTCGTGGCTCTCTAAAACCATACACTTGTTCTCCTCTGTCTCTTACCTGTGTCGAGATAATCGAGAATCATGGAGCGTTCGTGTCGCTCCGGAACCGAAAGTCGTCGGTTCGAAACGAGAACGTTAGATCCATATTCCTGATCGTTGAGGCACTCTAAAACTATTAGGCTGTTTTGCTCTCTGATGCCCGTGGACCGAGAGAACGTAGAATAACGGAGCGATCGTGTCGCTCCGGAGCCCGAGCGAAAAAATTCTAAGTCCCCGTTCGTGTCGCTCCGGAGCCCGAGCGAAAAAATTCTAAGTCCCCGTTCGTGTCGCTCCGGAACCGAATGTCGACGGAACGAAATGACAACGGTAGATCCTTATTCCTGGTGCTCGTGGCTCTCTAAAACCATACACTTGTTCTCCTCTGTCTCTTACCTGTGTCGAGATAATCGAGAATCATGGAGCGTTCGTGTCGCTCCGGAACCGAAAGTCGTCGGTTCGAAACGAGAACGTTAGATCCATATTCCTGATCGTTGAGGCACTCTAAAACTATTAGGCTGTTTTGCTCTCTGATGCCCGTGGACCGAGAGAACGTAGAATAACGGAGCGATCGTGTCGCTCCGGAGCCCGAGCGAAAAAATTCTAAGTCCCCGTTCGTGTCGCTCCGGAGCCCGAGCGAAAAAATTCTAAGTCCCCGTTCGTGTCGCTCCGGAACCGAATGTCGACGGAACGAAATGACAACGGTAGATCCTTATTCCTGGTGCTCGTGGCTCTCTAAAACCATACACTTGTTCTCCTCTGTCTCTTACCTGTGTCGAGATAATCGAGAATCATGGAGCGTTCGTGTCGCTCCGGAACCGAAAGTCGTCGGTTCGAAACGAGAACGTTAGATCCATATTCCTGATCGTTGAGGCACTCTAAAACTATTAGGCTGTTTTGCTCTCTGATGCCCGTGGACCGAGAGAACGTAGAATAACGGAGCGATCGTGTCGCTCCGGAGCCCGAGCGAAAAAATTCTAAGTCCCCGTTCGTGTCGCTCCGGAGCCCGAGCGAAAAAATTCTAAGTCCCCGTTCGTGTCGCTCCGGAACCGAATGTCGACGGAACGAAATGACAACGGTAGATCCTTATTCCTGGTGCTCGTGGCTCTCTAAAACCATACACTTGTTCTCCTCTGTCTCTTACCTGTGTCGAGATAATCGAGAATCATGGAGCGTTCGTGTCGCTCCGGAACCGAAAGTCGTCGGTTCGAAACGAGAACGTTAGATCCATATTCCTGATCGTTGAGGCACTCTAAAACTATTAGGCTGTTTTGCTCTCTGATGCCCGTGGACCGAGAGAACGTAGAATAACGGAGCGATCGTGTCGCTCCGGAGCCCGAGCGAAAAAATTCTAAGTCCCCGTTCGTGTCGCTCCGGAGCCCGAGCGAAAAAATTCCAAGTCCCCGTTCGTGTCGCTCCGGAACCGAATGTCGACGGAACGAAATGACAACGGTAGATCCTTATTCCTGGTGCTCGTGGCTCTCTAAAACCATACACTTGTTCTCCTCTGTCTCTTACCTGTGTCGAGATAATCGAGAATCATGGAGCGTTCGTGTCGCTCCGGAACCGAAAGTCGTCGGTTCGAAACGAGAACGTTAGATCCATATTCCTGATCGTTGAGGCACTCTAAAACTATTAGGCTGTTTTGCTCTCTGATGCCCGTGGACCGAGAGAACGTAGAATAACGGAGCGATCGTGTCGCTCCGGAGCCCGAGCGAAAAAATTCTAAGTCCCCGTTCGTGTCGCTCCGGAGCCCGAGCGAAAAAATTCCAAGTCCCCGTTCGTGTCGCTCCGGAACCGAATGTCGACGGAACGAAATGACAACGGTAGATCCTTATTCCTGGTGCTCGTGGCTCTCTAAAACCATACACTTGTTCTCCTCTGTCTCTTACCTGTGTCGAGATAATCGAGAATCATGGAGCGTTCGTGTCGCTCCGGAACCGAAAGTCGTCGGTTCGAAACGAGAACGTTAGATCCATATTCCTGATCGTTGAGGCACTCTAAAACTATTAGGCTGTTTTGCTCTCTGATGCCCGTGGACCGAGAGAACGTAGAATAACGGAGCGATCGTGTCGCTCCGGAGCCCGAGCGAAAAAATTCTAAGTCCCCGTTCGTGTCGCTCCGGAGCCCGAGCGAAAAAATTCTAAGTCCCCGTTCGTGTCGCTCCGGAACCGAATGTCGACGGAACGAAATGACAACGGTAGATCCTTATTCCTGGTGCTCGTGGCTCTCTAAAACCATACACTTGTTCTCCTCTGTCTCTTACCTGTGTCGAGATAATCGAGAATCATGGAGCGTTCGTGTCGCTCCGGAACCGAAAGTCGTCGGTTCGAAACGAGAACGTTAGATCCATATTCCTGATCGTTGAGGCACTCTAAAACTATTAGGCTGTTTTGCTCTCTGATGCCCGTGGACCGAGAGAACGTAGAATAACGGAGCGATCGTGTCGCTCCGGAGCCCGAGCGAAAAAATTCTAAGTCCCCGTTCGTGTCGCTCCGGAGCCCGAGCGAAAAAATTCTAAGTCCCCGTTCGTGTCGCTCCGGAACCGAATGTCGACGGAACGAAATGACAACGGTAGATCCTTATTCCTGGTGCTCGTGGCTCTCTAAAACCATACACTTGTTCTCCTCTGTCTCTTACCTGTGTCGAGATAATCGAGAATCATGGAGCGTTCGTGTCGCTCCGGAACCGAAAGTCGTCGGTTCGAAACGAGAACGTTAGATCCATATTCCTGATCGTTGAGGCACTCTAAAACTATTAGGCTGTTTTGCTCTCTGATGCCCGTGGACCGAGAGAACGTAGAATAACGGAGCGATCGTGTCGCTCCGGAGCCCGAGCGAAAAAATTCTAAGTCCCCGTTCGTGTCGCTCCGGAGCCCGAGCGAAAAAATTCTAAGTCCCCGTTCGTGTCGCTCCGGAACCGAATGTCGACGGAACGAAATGACAACGGTAGATCCTTATTCCTGGTGCTCGTGGCTCTCTAAAACCATACACTTGTTCTCCTCTGTCTCTTACCTGTGTCGAGATAATCGAGAATCATGGAGCGTTCGTGTCGCTCCGGAACCGAAAGTCGTCGGTTCGAAACGAGAACGTTAGATCCATATTCCTGATCGTTGAGGCACTCTAAAACTATTAGGCTGTTTTGCTCTCTGATGCCCGTGGACCGAGAGAACGTAGAATAACGGAGCGATCGTGTCGCTCCGGAGCCCGAGCGAAAAAATTCTAAGTCCCCGTTCGTGTCGCTCCGGAGCCCGAGCGAAAAAATTCTAAGTCCCCGTTCGTGTCGCTCCGGAACCGAATGTCGACGGAACGAAATGACAACGGTAGATCCTTATTCCTGGTGCTCGTGGCTCTCTAAAACCATACACTTGTTCTCCTCTGTCTCTTACCTGTGTCGAGATAATCGAGAATCATGGAGCGTTCGTGTCGCTCCGGAACCGAAAGTCGTCGGTTCGAAACGAGAACGTTAGATCCATATTCCTGATCGTTGAGGCACTCTAAAACTATTAGGCTGTTTTGCTCTCTGATGCCCGTGGACCGAGAGAACGTAGAATAACGGAGCGATCGTGTCGCTCCGGAGCCCGAGCGAAAAAATTCTAAGTCCCCGTTCGTGTCGCTCCGGAGCCCGAGCGAAAAAATTCTAAGTCCCCGTTCGTGTCGCTCCGGAACCGAATGTCGACGGAACGAAATGACAACGGTAGATCCTTATTCCTGGTGCTCGTGGCTCTCTAAAACCATACACTTGTTCTCCTCTGTCTCTTACCTGTGTCGAGATAATCGAGAATCATGGAGCGTTCGTGTCGCTCCGGAACCGAAAGTCGTCGGTTCGAAACGAGAACGTTAGATCCATATTCCTGATCGTTGAGGCACTCTAAAACTATTAGGCTGTTTTGCTCTCTGATGCCCGTGGACCGAGAGAACGTAGAATAACGGAGCGATCGTGTCGCTCCGGAGCCCGAGCGAAAAAATTCTAAGTCCCCGTTCGTGTCGCTCCGGAGCCCGAGCGAAAAAATTCTAAGTCCCCGTTCGTGTCGCTCCGGAACCGAATGTCGACGGAACGAAATGACAACGGTAGATCCTTATTCCTGGTGCTCGTGGCTCTCTAAAACCATACACTTGTTCTCCTCTGTCTCTTACCTGTGTCGAGATAATCGAGAATCATGGAGCGTTCGTGTCGCTCCGGAACCGAAAGTCGTCGGTTCGAAACGAGAACGTTAGATCCATATTCCTGATCGTTGAGGCACTCTAAAACTATTAGGCTGTTTTGCTCTCTGATGCCCGTGGACCGAGAGAACGTAGAATAACGGAGCGATCGTGTCGCTCCGGAGCCCGAGCGAAAAAATTCTAAGTCCCCGTTCGTGTCGCTCCGGAGCCCGAGCGAAAAAATTCTAAGTCCCCGTTCGTGTCGCTCCGGAACCGAATGTCGACGGAACGAAATGACAACGGTAGATCCTTATTCCTGGTGCTCGTGGCTCTCTAAAACCATACACTTGTTCTCCTCTGTCTCTTACCTGTGTCGAGATAATCGAGAATCATGGAGCGTTCGTGTCGCTCCGGAACCGAAAGTCGTCGGTTCGAAACGAGAACGTTAGATCCATATTCCTGATCGTTGAGGCACTCTAAAACTATTAGGCTGTTTTGCTCTCTGATGCCCGTGGACCGAGAGAACGTAGAATAACGGAGCGATCGTGTCGCTCCGGAGCCCGAGCGAAAAAATTCTAAGTCCCCGTTCGTGTCGCTCCGGAGCCCGAGCGAAAAAATTCTAAGTCCCCGTTCGTGTCGCTCCGGAACCGAATGTCGACGGAACGAAATGACAACGGTAGATCCTTATTCCTGGTGCTCGTGGCTCTCTAAAACCATACACTTGTTCTCCTCTGTCTCTTACCTGTGTCGAGATAATCGAGAATCATGGAGCGTTCGTGTCGCTCCGGAACCGAAAGTCGTCGGTTCGAAACGAGAACGTTAGATCCATATTCCTGATCGTTGAGGCACTCTAAAACTATTAGGCTGTTTTGCTCTCTGATGCCCGTGGACCGAGAGAACGTAGAATAACGGAGCGATCGTGTCGCTCCGGAGCCCGAGCGAAAAAATTCTAAGTCCCCGTTCGTGTCGCTCCGGAGCCCGAGCGAAAAAATTCTAAGTCCCCGTTCGTGTCGCTCCGGAACCGAATGTCGACGGAACGAAATGACAACGGTAGATCCTTATTCCTGGTGCTCGTGGCTCTCTAAAACCATACACTTGTTCTCCTCTGTCTCTTACCTGTGTCGAGATAATCGAGAATCATGGAGCGTTCGTGTCGCTCCGGAACCGAAAGTCGTCGGTTCGAAACGAGAACGTTAGATCCATATTCCTGATCGTTGAGGCACTCTAAAACTATTAGGCTGTTTTGCTCTCTGATGCCCGTGGACCGAGAGAACGTAGAATAACGGAGCGATCGTGTCGCTCCGGAGCCCGAGCGAAAAAATTCTAAGTCCCCGTTCGTGTCGCTCCGGAGCCCGAGCGAAAAAATTCTAAGTCCCCGTTCGTGTCGCTCCGGAACCGAATGTCGACGGAACGAAATGACAACGGTAGATCCTTATTCCTGGTGCTCGTGGCTCTCTAAAACCATACACTTGTTCTCCTCTGTCTCTTACCTGTGTCGAGATAATCGAGAATCATGGAGCGTTCGTGTCGCTCCGGAACCGAAAGTCGTCGGTTCGAAACGAGAACGTTAGATCCATATTCCTGATCGTTGAGGCACTCTAAAACTATTAGGCTGTTTTGCTCTCTGATGCCCGTGGACCGAGAGAACGTAGAATAACGGAGCGATCGTGTCGCTCCGGAGCCCGAGCGAAAAAATTCTAAGTCCCCGTTCGTGTCGCTCCGGAGCCCGAGCGAAAAAATTCTAAGTCCCCGTTCGTGTCGCTCCGGAACCGAATGTCGACGGAACGAAATGACAACGGTAGATCCTTATTCCTGGTGCTCGTGGCTCTCTAAAACCATACACTTGTTCTCCTCTGTCTCTTACCTGTGTCGAGATAATCGAGAATCATGGAGCGTTCGTGTCGCTCCGGAACCGAAAGTCGTCGGTTCGAAACGAGAACGTTAGATCCATATTCCTGATCGTTGAGGCACTCTAAAACTATTAGGCTGTTTTGCTCTCTGATGCCCGTGGACCGAGAGAACGTAGAATAACGGAGCGATCGTGTCGCTCCGGAGCCCGAGCGAAAAAATTCTAAGTCCCCGTTCGTGTCGCTCCGGAGCCCGAGCGAAAAAATTCTAAGTCCCCGTTCGTGTCGCTCCGGAACCGAATGTCGACGGAACGAAATGACAACGGTAGATCCTTATTCCTGGTGCTCGTGGCTCTCTAAAACCATACACTTGTTCTCCTCTGTCTCTTACCTGTGTCGAGATAATCGAGAATCATGGAGCGTTCGTGTCGCTCCGGAACCGAAAGTCGTCGGTTCGAAACGAGAACGTTAGATCCATATTCCTGATCGTTGAGGCACTCTAAAACTATTAGGCTGTTTTGCTCTCTGATGCCCGTGGACCGAGAGAACGTAGAATAACGGAGCGATCGTGTCGCTCCGGAGCCCGAGCGAAAAAATTCTAAGTCCCCGTTCGTGTCGCTCCGGAGCCCGAGCGAAAAAATTCTAAGTCCCCGTTCGTGTCGCTCCGGAACCGAATGTCGACGGAACGAAATGACAACGGTAGATCCTTATTCCTGGTGCTCGTGGCTCTCTAAAACCATACACTTGTTCTCCTCTGTCTCTTACCTGTGTCGAGATAATCGAGAATCATGGAGCGTTCGTGTCGCTCCGGAACCGAAAGTCGTCGGTTCGAAACGAGAACGTTAGATCCATATTCCTGATCGTTGAGGCACTCTAAAACTATTAGGCTGTTTTGCTCTCTGATGCCCGTGGACCGAGAGAACGTAGAATAACGGAGCGATCGTGTCGCTCCGGAGCCCGAGCGAAAAAATTCTAAGTCCCCGTTCGTGTCGCTCCGGAGCCCGAGCGAAAAAATTCCAAGTCCCCGTTCGTGTCGCTCCGGATTGCTGAGTCGAATTGTGTGCAAGTGCCAGCGGCGTAGTGTTTCTTCGGCCGTTGCGCAGTATTGCCGGCGGGGTATCGTTTCGTCGTTCGTGGTGTACGACTAGTGGAATATTTACCTACGTATAAATAATCTGCGCATGAATGGCGGGAGTATTTAACGGGTGCGTTCGATAGAGAATATGGTCAAGTACACGGTCGTATTGGTCCGATTTGTTTCAACGAGATTCCCTCTGTCCCTATCTTTTTTTTTCTATGTGGACGTTCTATACGCCAGCAGCGTATTGCTTTCTCGCTTACTGCGTACAAGTGCCAGCGGCGTATTGTTTTCTCGCCTACTGCGTACATGTGCCAGCGGCG
>NW_027480828.1:137500-142500 GCF_051401765.1 Calliopsis andreniformis
TGTCGCGTTTTGGTGCAGGAATGTGGACGTCAGCCTTACCGACATCAGTCTTTCCAGGAGCTTGCCCATCATGGAGAGAAGGCAGATTGGTCTGTACGACTTCGTGCTGCTCCTGTCACGATCTGGTCCTTTAGGGATGGTTATAATCGTTCCCGTCTTCCAGCGTGTTGGAAATATTCCCCACTCGAGGCATCCATTCATGAGTCTCATTAGCTCATTATGGATGCACCCCCAGGATTTTTGCACTACCTCTGCCTCTATTCTGTCCGGTCCGGGGCACTTGCCTTTCCTGAGGCGCGTCACAGCTGCACTCAATTCCTCCCACTCGAAAGGTGGTGTGTCCTCCGTATTCGGGTATACGCGTACGTCCTCGCGAATTCGGGTTTGCTCTGGTGTTTCCGCTGCTGGGTCATCGTCCGGGAGTAGGGCGCGAAGTATTTCCTCGGCGGTGGCCTTCCAGTTATCCGTGTAGCCACCCTGTCGTAGTTTGATAGTCGACATTGCTTCTTCTCTCCTGAGCTTTCCGAGCGTTGTTTTTGTCGCAAGGCCCCATGGTGCCTTCCTTCCCTCCTCTGTTACAAACCTACGCCAGCTCTTGTTCTTCTCAGACGCTACCTTTTTTGTGTAGGCCCTTCTGAGTCTGCGGTATTCTCCCTTACGCTCCTCCTTCCTGACCGGATCGCTTGTCTGCTGATATATACGTCGGGCCTTGTACACTGACCTTTTCATCCTCGTCAGTTCCGCTGTCCACCATGGAACTGACTTCTGATACCATCGCTTCTCGGGCATGGCTGCCTCGCACGCAGCAGTTATCGTGCGCTCGGTTTCTACGGCGAGTCTCTCGACATCCTCTCGACTGTTCAGCGGGAGTCTGCTGAGAGCTGTTTTCTTTTCCAAGAGTACCTTCTGGAACTTATCCCAGTTTGCCTTCCTTGTGTTGTACCTTGGTTTCATGGGGTGTGCGTGTCGCAGCTCTCCGCCGAGGTCAAGTCTCGTCTCCAGGATTCTATGATCACTGGAGGTACCGTCCCTGTACACTTTCCAGCCGTGTACAAGTGGTATGGCTTTCCAGGTAATGAGTGTAGTAGATAGGGACAGAGGGAATCTCGTTAATCCATTCATGCGCGTCACTAATTAGATGACGAGGCATTTGGCTACCTTAAGAGAGTCATAGTTACTCCCGCCGTTTACCCGCGCTTTTTTGAATTTCTTCACGTTGACATTCAGAGCACTGGGCAGAAATCACATTGCGTCAACACCCGCGGGGGCCATCGCAATGCTTTGTTTTAATTAGACAGTCGGATTCCCCTGGTCCGTGCCAGTTCTGAGCCGAGCGTTGAATGGCGGCCGAAGAAACGACACGCGACGGCTGAACCGACGCGGAAGCCTCGCAGCAAGGAAGATCCGCGGGAGGCCAAGGCACGGGACCGAGTTCGGATCCCAGGACGTCGACCGAAGTCTAAGACCCTTCACCTCGCCCAGGCCCGGCACGTCAGCCAGACCCGCTTCCCGACCAAGCCCGACACGCCCCGCTCCTCAGAGCCAATCCTTATTCCGAAGTTACGGATCCAATTTGCCGACTTCCCTTACCTACATTAATCTATCGACTAGAGGCTCTTGACCTTGGAGACCTGCTGCGGATATGGGTACGAACCGGCGCGAGACCTCCCGTGGCCCTCTCCTGGATTTTCAAGGTCCGAGGGGAATATCCAGACACCGCAGCAACTGCGGTGCTCTTCGCGTTCCGAACCCTATCTCCTTGCTAGAAGTTTCCAGGGAACTCGAACGCTTATACAGAAAAGAAAACTCTTCCCAGATCTCCCGACGGCTTCTCCAGGTCATTTTGGGTTACCCCGACGAACACTCAATGAGGGCCCGGATGTTAAACGGTTCCGCTGCCGGGTTCCGGAATAGCAACCGGATTCCCTTTCGCCCAACGTGTGTGTGTCTCTTTTTTTTATCTTTCAATTTATCTCTTTGTATAATAATATGTTTGCAGACATTGATTTTAGGACACCACATTTGCATAGGATTTCTCTTAGGGCTTAGGATCGACTGACTCGTGTGCAACGGCTGTTCACACGAAACCCTTCTCCACGTCAGTCCTCCAGGGTCTCGCTAGAGTATTTGCTACTACCACCAAGATCTGCACCGACGGCGGCTCCAGGCAGGCTCACGCCCAGACCCTTCTGCGCACACCGCCGCGACCCTCCTACTCGTCAGGGCTTCATGGAGGACGGTCACCAGTAATGGCACCGTCCCTCCCCACTTGCCGCTGACGGCAGAGTATAGGCGCGACGCTTCAGCGCCATCCATTTTCAGGGCTAGTTGCTTCGGCAGGTGAGTTGTTACACACTCCTTAGCGGATTCCGACTTCCATGGCCACCGTCCTGCTGTCTTAAGCAACCAACGCCTTTCATGGTATCCCATAAACGTCGACTTAGGCGCCTTAACTCTGCGTTTGGTTCATCCCACAGCGCCAGTTCTGCTTACCAAAATTGGCCCACTTGGCACTCTAATCCGAAATCTCGTGGCTTCAATGAACCAAGCAAGCCAGAGATCTCACCCATTTAAAGTTTGAGAATAGGTTGAGGTCGTTTCGGCCCCAAGGCCTCTAATCATTCGCTTTACCAGATGAGACTCGACGCGTCCCCGAAGGAACGGAGGAGTGAGTGCCAGCTATCCTGAGGGAAACTTCGGAGGGAACCAGCTACTAGATGGTTTGATTAGTCTTTCGCCCCTATACCTAGTTCCAGCGATCGATTTGCACGTCAGAATCGCTACGGACCTCCATCAGGGTTTCCCCTGACTTCGTCCTGACCAGGCATAGTTCACCATCTTTCGGGTACCAACGTGTACGCTCTAGGTGCGCCTCTTCTCGCAATGAGAACGAGACGCCCCGGGAGTGCGGAGCACTATGCAGCGCCCATCCTCCCTCGGCCGACGCAAAGGACGACCTTCACTTTCATTTCGCCTTTAGGTTTACTCATCCCAATGACTCGCGCACATGTTAGGCTCCTTGGTCCGTGTTTCAAGACGGGTCCTGAGAGTACCCAAAGCAATAGCGCCGCCGACAGGTAATTCAAAGCTTGGCCAGTCCGAGGGCTCCGCCGGCTAACAGCTGGCCAGGCCCGTGAACGGGAAAGACGTCCGTACCACAGGGCAAACAAAGCTGACCGAGCTTGCGGCGGGCCTGACGCACCGTTCGAATGAGAAGACTGGTTGCGGCCCGATACCATCTGGGGGAACACCGTCGCGCAGCCGGTCGGGTCACCGAGGGTCCGTCGCGCACGCACAAGGCGACGCAACGGTCTAACCGCCCGGGCCGTAGACCGACACGCAACGGGTCGCGACGTCCTACTAGGGGAGAAGTGCACGTCTACGTAGCCGGAACGTTCGCCGTTGGCCGTAACATCCGTGCGCCCTCCTTGCGGAAAAGCGACGGACACCCCTTTCGGGGTTTCGCGCACCAACGGGAGCCAGCATTTGTCGACGATGAATCTCCCCTTTCGAACTTTTGGGTTTCTCAGGTTTACCCCTGAACGGTTTCACGTACTCTTGAACTCTCTCTTCAAAGTTCTTTTCAACTTTCCCTCACGGTACTTGTTCGCTATCGGTCTCGTGGTTGTATTTAGCCTTAGATGGAGTTTACCACCCACTTAGGGCTGCATTCTCAAGCAACCCGACTCTAAGGAGAGACCCTCCCGAGACGCGCACCGGTCGCTACGGGCCTGGCACCCTCTATGGGTAAATGGCCCCATTCAAGATGGACTTGGACGCGATGCAACGTCACGGGATAAACGGATCCTCCCGAACACTACATTTCCCTGCGGCAGTACCGCGGGATTCAGTGCTGGGCTCTTTCCTGTTCGCTCGCCGCTACTAAGGAAATCCTTGTTAGTTTCTTTTCCTCCGCTTAGTAATATGCTTAAATTCAGCGGGTAATCTCGCCTACTCTGAGGTCGTCGTATACGTGTTAAATATATCACACACGTAGAGTGATATATTTTATATATGTGTAAAAATGACGAAAGAAGCTGTGGCGTAATCCTCGTACAACGGGGGCACACAACCGAGAGAAGCGGACCAGGCAGAGTGTGTGAACGAATGTTACGAGAAATGGGAAATGAGAGAGAGACTTGAGATCATGTTCGATGCGTCGTCCCAACTTCGCCGTGTGCCTTCGGAATATGTTGTCGTAACGCAACAGCAGCGTTTCCAAAGGTAAGGAAGCTCCTCGTAATTCGCCAGAAGTGATCAGCGGAAAGTAAGTCACATCGTCCTTAATGCGCCACACCAAAGCATCTTCGCGTCTCGTTTAATTCGATCTAAAGGAGAGAGACTCTCGCCAGGCGACTGCCGGTATGGTTTAACGCCCGTCCGCTTGCTTTTTGTATAGCTTTCGTGGACTGGACGACCGGACTTGACGCGCGGTCTCTCTCGGCGATCGACTAACGCGAAGACATGGGGCGACCGGACGCTGCTACCTTTCCACCTCCTCCTTCTAGGAGAGAAGTCATCCCTATGTGATGAGTCATATATATGGCGGCTGTGTAAGCCTCGCCAAAGAGGATTCAGGATACAGAAACAAGTTGTAGTACAACACAACACATTCACGGAGCCACAAACGACTCGACCGAAACGTGGCCGGGGAAGATGCATCCCGGAACTTCATCGTTTCGACGAATGAGTGCCTCCTTTTCGCGTTGTTCCTGCAACAAGACGATCCCTCTAGAATCCCTGGGGCTCTGTTTCTCGTCATACATTTCTTCACCACACTACACGGGTGGGGTATACGCGATCTCGTGTTCATGCTCACTCGCACACCCTTTCATTGTCCTTCTCTGTAGTCTCACGACAAACTCTCTTGTGTGTCGTTGCGGGTTACGCACGCCTCTTTCTTACACGCATCATTTCAGACTACGTCGGGAGCGCGGATGAAAACTCGCACGAAAAGCGAACGCTGTCTGTTAACAATCACGAGGGTATTTGGCGAGACA